>NC_137636.1:19716676-19736676 GCF_963383615.2 Lipophrys pholis | reverse complement strand
CTATCATTAAAGTGTCATTGAGAAGTGGCACCACTTAATTTTAGCTGCTCTCACTGGGGGCACTGAGGGAGACGCTGGAGACTGAGAAGGAGAAGAGATGGAGACAGAGAGAGGGGCTGGAAGAAACATACAAAGGTTAGATAGAAAGGATTAGCGAGGAAACAGTGGAACCTTGATAAGAAAAGTTTGGCACATGCTTGTATCTGTCCACAGGACACATCCAAGCATTATCTTGGTGAAATGTGATGAGGTGTCCTCGAGGACCCACCTCTTGTAGCATCTGATATTCATTGAAACACAACTTAGTTATATATATATATATATATATATATATATATATATATATATATATATATATATATATATATATATATATATATTTACTAAAAACAGGAGGTGTTTCCAAAAAATTCTTTTCAGCTTTGCAGTCAGAAACAAATAAAGTGGACAATCCAAAATACAACCAAAAAAGACAAAAAAGTTGAAACTAGTGAGCAAGGTACATTACACTTCCCTCAGCAATTTCCCTGATGACTGATTGCTCTGAGATGAGTTACTTGAGACGCGTGCATACGGCATCCTGGTGGCGTCGGGCTCAGTAATGAATCCATGTCTCGGGGACGTCAGGTGAGAGGCAGCACTTCCTATAGAGAACCCAAAATAACCAAGTGGTGGAGTGTTTGTGAGTCAGAACAGACAGACAGATGAACAGACAAGGCAGACGGTCAGTGGCGTTGTGTACCTGTGGAGTGGCAGATAGGTGAGCGGATTTACGGGCATGAGAAAATTACAAGTCAAACACCGTGTAAAATGCCAAGACCTGCGTATAACTGCTAATACCAAGCTGTGAATATCATAGTTTATAGGGTCCGTCGGACTTTTTTCATTGATTTCTTGACCTTGACCTTGGCACCCCCACTCGTTTCCTCCCTTCGTGCCACTTATCTGTCTGCTCGATGTGTCAGTAAAATGTTAACACATTGTCGTTGTCTCCAAGAGCAGGTATAGACTTGTTAATCCTGCCCCCCCACCCCTCCTCGGCTATCTGCTATTTAGATTTTGCCTGGAAGGCTAATGTATTTTCATAAGGCAGTTGCCAACACATACAGATAATTCTTCTGCTGTCTCTACAAACTGTTACTTTAACTGGAGGGACTTTAAAAACTTTTCTTTTATACTCTCCAATTTTGTCTGCATATCATTCTCTTTCTCACCTCTCCAGCCTGCCATCACTTCCTTCTCCTTCAAGGTCCTTAGGAATTTAGCACAACTTTGGGCCGCTCAACACTTTATCACAAGTGAGTTATTATAAGCAATTTAGTGTTGCACCTTAAAAAAGTTGAGGGGTTAAAAATCAAAGCAGCAGAAGTAATCTCCCGTGTGAATACTAAAAGGGATTCCCTCAGAACCACAAAAGACAAAACAAAGTCACTGATGCCATGTTTGGTTGCACTCTGTGTCATTTCAGGGGACTAAATATTAATTATTTCTAACAGCGTTTTTTCTGAGCACAAATACGTAGAGACTGAAATCTTGTTTGTGCCTGAGACAAAAGCGTTTACAGTGCAAAAACGAAGCCAGCCAGCAGATGCAGCGCTCTTTTAAGGTCAGAGTCAAACCAGCCATACAGTACTATGAATGCAAAGCATGCTTCCCAGACCTTTTCATCAGCACAATGTCCTTCCGTCTTGTTTTAATACGCACTTCCCTTCTCCTCCCGCTCACCTCTCTCCTTACAGCCACCCACTGCTCCCACCACCCTCACTCTCTCCTTGTTTGACACTCACTGTCATAGACTCCTGGCATCTGCTCCCTGAACCACCTTCCACGCGTCTTCACACTGTGTCCCGCGCATTACGACTCCATATAGCCCTTTACTCGGCTTACATCTCTGTCCTTCTCCCTTTTTCATTGTCTGTCTACACGCTGTGTCTGTGTCTGGTCTCATACCATGTGGTGTTCTCGATAGGGCAGCTCACTTCGTAGACTTCATGAATCTCTGTGTGTCGCTGTCAGGGAACTGAGTGTCATGCTCTTGGTATTGGTGCCCATCACGTTTTTCTCCTCCCAGTACGAAGTTGTTCTCTGAACTCTCCTACTTCTGTCTGCATTCATCGCAGCTTACAAGGTGCTTTCTCTAATTTGTCACTCTGACTCGCAATATGAAGTTACGACCATAAAAGAAAACAGCTTTATAGTCCATTCTTTTTGTAGTCCATTCTCATTGCATCACTTTTTACATTTGACTCATTATTACCGGGAAAATGATCAATCAGTGCAGGTTGACTCTCTTTTAAAACACAGTCATCCTGTCAGAGAGGTGCTTACAGTAATGACAGCACCATGCAGTGATGACTTCTCCGAGGCATAATGTAATGAGTCTTCCATTGCTGTGTTCGGACCACTAATTAATGGTCTAGAGTGTTTCCAATGCACTGATAGCAAACCACCATTTAATCACAGAGGGTGAATTCTCATGGTTGGAACATCTGTCCCTTACAAGTGCTTCTGCACACTACATCCTCCGTCTGCACGTCATTTATAAACTGGTGTAGGGTCATAGGGTTTGTGTTATAGGTAGATCATGTAAGCCTTAACAGGAAAACAGGGAAGGAGAACAGACAAATCAGAAAAAAAAGTCACAAAATTAAAACAAAGTAGAAATGGGACTAAAAATAGACACAACGAATCAAAAATGACCAAAATTAGGAGAAAGTGTGAGAAAATAATTTTTTGATATGAAAAAATGGGGATGGGTAAGAACAAGACCCTGAGAAGAAATAGGTGGGAGGTGAGGAAGAAGACGAGTGGGAACCTGAACAAGGGATGAGAAAGGAGAGGATGAGGAGAAAAAGTGAGGCCCTCTTCATTTATTGCTCCAGTGGAGAAGAACGTAGAGCTCTCTAATGGCGCTGCCATGGTAATAACAATAAAAACCACGAGAACAAGAGAAAAAAAAGAGCGACGGAGAAAGAAAGAGGGAAACGACAGAGGTTAGGACAGAGAGGGAAACATAAAGTATGATTGTTTTCTTTCCACATTTCCATATTTTTCCATCTTACTCCTCCCTTCTCTTTCTCTCTCTTTCTTTCTCTGTACCAATAAGGCACGCAGACACTTTCCCCCTCTTTTCTGTCTTTCTGCTGTTGGCGCTGTGTGTCCTTGCTCTATGCTTTGTTAGGCAGGGCAGTGGCACTGCTGTAGCTGCTGTGTCAGGGCTTTCTATTGGTGGTGATTAATGTATGGAGATGTACTGATCGTCACCATCCACCAACAATATTCTCAACACCGGCACAGTGGAGGTGCACACAGGGGGTAGGGGACGTGGAGAGCGCCTGCACATGGGTGTCAGTAGCACTGAATCATAAATGCTTGTTATATTTGGAAACACAGGGGACTGACACACTAATGCATATGGAAGTGTGCAGAATTCTTGAAACAAAAGAATTGAAGGAAGTGTCCTGCCTTGTGTGCAATGAGTATGTAAAAATATATATTTTGAGTCACAATTTACAGCTGACAGATAAAATGATTATCATATTCTACATTCAATTTTGGTGTTGACAGGGAGAATATCTCAAAAAGTTGAGCTGAAATTATAAATTTAATACAATAAATCAATTTATTGATTGTAATCAATGTTTTTGTTTAACCTATCTTTTCTAGCAAACATGTTTAAAGTTCAATCATAAAAAAAATTAAGAAACTGTTTCTCATGTAACTTTGGTGTGTGTCCAAAATGCAAGATGGGGGCTGTTGTAATTAAGTCTAAGTAAAAAGTCTTTTCAAATGCTGAGATTGCAAATTAGTTAAACAAATGTATTTAACTCCAATCATGTCTAAGATTTATGCAATGAATTTACAATGGTGCAATTTGGGAAGAAACAAGAGGAGTACCCTGACCTACCAAACATGCTGTATTTCTTGTAATTCATTCCCAAAAAGAAATTTAGTTTTAGATCTTTACAGGGGATCAACAAGCAGGAAACTGCACCTCTTGTGCTTCCTGAGTTACAAATATGAAACAACATTTGACAAAGGGCTATATCAGCTGATATCATCAGGCCAGGGGTAGCCTCATTACATTATATCTCTATGAATGATTTCAAGCAACTCTGAGGTTATTAAAAACAAAACTATAAAATAAGATGGAGCACCAAAACAAGTATTTAATGTGAGCAATTAAGAAGTAAAATTTGTGTGGTATCAGAGTATCAAATGGCGTACCAGCTTGGCATTTCAGCTCACACTGCATATGTGTGCGTTGTGATTATGCCACAGAGACAGTAGATAAATTAGCTTTGGGTCGAAAATGAAAGAGGAAAATATACTGGATTGCCTTGTGAGAGTTCATGAAGCAAGTACTCACTCACTCACTCACTCACTCACTCACTCACTCACTCACTCACTCACTCACCCTTGTACACACAGGAACACACAAAACCTTTTCCCCATCTATTCCTCCCTATCCACCTTCCCATCCATCAGGCCATCTCAGGGAGCTGCCCGCAGTTCCACTGGCTGGTTTAATTGTTAATGCTAATTGCTATTTATTGGCTGAGATGCAAATGATAGGCTGGCCAAAGTGAAATTTTATGAGGAGTGAACTCCCCCTCTCACACAAATTGAAAAAGTGAAACAAGAGAAAGAGGGAAATGAGGCGAGAAGAGCTTAATGGCGGCTCTTTAATAGCAGAGAGCAAAAATTAAGACTGATTTAAGACACAGAGCTAAATCCCCACCAAAATCCTCTGTGATCCCCTCTCAGGGAGACACCCATTTGGCACAGGAGGAGAGGAGCGGTAGAGAGAGGAGAACAGCAGAGGAGAGAAAAGGAAACAAGCGGAGAAGAGATAGGCCTAAAAACCAAATGAGAAAATGTGTCAGATTATTTAATTTTCATTTTGCAATGGACAAAATCACATGATATATTATGTTAAATATTCAAACTTAATTAAAAGAAAATAAATTGTGACATAGATAGATAGATAGATAGATAGATAGATAGATAGATAGATAGATAGATAGATAGATAGATAGATAGATAGATAGATAGATAGATAGATAGATAGATAGAGGTCAAACAGCTAGCGGCTCCCTGCACGTTGACTGAGCTTGCTCTTGAATATCATCCACTTTCTAATACACTCTAAAAGGCAAAGCAGTATTTGCACTTCACATTATCTTAATGTAGGCCTGACTCTGTGTGTGTGTGTGTGTGTGTGTGTGTGTGTGTGTGTGTGTGTGTGTGTGTGTGTGTGTGTGTGTGTGTGTGTGTGTGTGTGTGTGTGTGTGTGTGTGTGTGTGCGTGTGGATGTTTAGCCATAGTTCAAACGCAGGACAAGCTTTGCGGCCCTGTGTGACACAACGGGGTCCTTTTTTCTTAGGCTCACTCATTTGCTTTCCATCCATCCATTACTCTCTTCCTCCTGTCTATCCATCCCTCGCTCCATCACTCCCTCTGATTGAAGGATCTTCTTTCCATCCTCAAGGTGCGATCGCCCTGCCAATTAAAGACCAATCCAATCGCATCTGAGCTTCAACGTGTGTGTGTGTGTGTGTGTGTGTGTGTGTGTGTGTGTGTGTGTGTGTGTGTGTGTGTGTGTGTGTGTGTGTGTGTGTGCGTGTATAAGCAGCATAAGTATGTGTGCCTGCATATATACACACTTACGTGTACGAGAATGAAAGCGTGTGCACGTGTCTGCGTATGCATGTGTCTGAGATGTGAGATCTGGGAGGTTAATGCAGTTAGGGTTATTTCACAGTCCATTAAGAAGCTTATGTTGACCTGGTGACCCTAAAGCCAACAACACAGAATCCATTATCATGACAATAGGACTGTGCACACGTAGGTGTGTGTGACTGTGAGCTCCATTTGACACGACGGTGCCTCGTGAAAAACCTGCGTGAGCACGGACCAAAAAGATGACGAACGAGGGAGAAGAGTGAAGAAGTGGGAGACGCATGTGAACAACTTCCTGTTGTCACCTTTCATCACTGAAGGTTTGGTCAGTTCACTCCAGGTTGTTGAGTAATTTGTACGATTATAGTTTACAGAGTGGAGGAGGAAGGACAATCAACTCTCCAAAAGGAGAAGATGCTGATGCCATGGATTTTTTTTTTTTTCGTGGATTGACAGATGAAGTTATCACTGGAGGGAGAGGTTTGTCACTCTGACATTATCCTGAATACTCCCCCCCCCCCCCCCCCCCCCCCCCCCCCTTCAAAAAGCAGAATATTTTTAATTCTAATATTTCTGCTCATGCTTTTAGAGGGGGTCTAAGTCGGTAGCAGACTTCCTTCTCTCTGGACTGTTACAAGCACCATATTTCATTTGTTTGCTGAGTAGAAAAATTTCCCAATCCAAGGTTCAGGAGAGAAATCAAGTCAGGAGGAAAATCTTGAAAATGGTCCAGCTTGGTATTTTTCGGTCCACACTGCTTATGTGCTTGTGTGTTGTGATCAGGCCAAGGAGAAGAAACAGCAATGTTTTCCATACGTGAGATTTTCTAGTAAACAAGGACACTAAAGTGGGACATATCAATTCAGCATTAATATTTATGAAATTGTTATTAGTGGTTATATTTAATTTTGTGTTCATAAATGTTTATATTTTAGTTTGACAAATTACAAATCAATAGTTTTCCAAAAACTATAAAATGTCACATCTTCTAATATAAATAGTATTATGATTCTTGAAAGAACATATGATTCAATAAAATCATGTTGAATTATTTGTATACCAGTAAATATAAATTACCTTCTCCTCCATCAAAATGCACCAACAAGTTCCAATTTTTTACTTTTTAAATTTTTTTTTGTACATTGTAGTATCTTTATTTTAATTTCTGTCACTTTCGCTCTCGTAATTGATTTTATTCAATTTTTCTCTCTGTCTTTCTCATATGTTTATCCACTTATTTCCCTAACACCGGGCGGCTAACCCTGACCCTCACCTTGCCCCTCACTATCCACACCTCTGTGATAGTTATTGATCCGTACGCACACCCACTCGCACACGGACAGAGGCCCGGTCGCAGTACTCGTGGCTAATGAGACAGACAGGGTCAGTCTAGGTCTGGATGGGTTACAGTGTTAGGACCTATAAATAAACTTACAATACCTGAGGGAACAACAAGATTGAATTTAATACATTTTTAGTTGAAGCTTGGAAAAACAAAAAAAAAAGATCTGCAAAGAAAGAGGTTCACACTTATGGGACAAAGATATCTGTGCTGAATAGAGTCCCGGGTGTGCAGAGAAATCAAGAAGTCAAAAAAGAGAACACATGACTGAAAGCTATGAATCAGGAAAACAGATGTATGGAGAAAATGGAATACAATATATTCTTAATGATTTTCTTTACCTTTGACACGAAGCGAGGTAACTCTTATCTTCTCCACTCAACCCTAACCGTCCATTCCCCCTTTCTGTCACCTCTGCCCTCCCCTCAGAGCTTTTAGGGGTGAGGGTGTGTGAAGGGTGCGCGCTGAAATTAGCCTGCTGTAGTATGTTGTACACTTTGCACATCATACGGTGGTCATGCTGTTGAGTTAGACAGTTGAAAATTGATATCCCGGGTCGTTTCTTTGCATCCCAGGCAATATGTTGCCTGTTTGGGGACTTATCAAACTGATGGATGGAAGAAGGGCAGATCTCTTGAGACAACCTACCTTAATCAACCACATGCTTACACACACACACACACACACACACACACACACACACACACACACACACACACACACACACACACACACACACACACACACACACACACACACACACACACATGCACGCACGCACTCAGACTACTACAGAGCGTAACATACATGAAAATATTCATCTGCACAAAAAAGCATTTTCATCCAACTTTTGTCCCAAATATTATTTTGATAAAGACCAACATCAATATTTTCTTTTCTTTTGTTGCTTTTCTTTTTCTCTTTAATGAAAGCAGAACCCAGAAATGTTTTTGGAAGAAAATTAAAATTAAAAAAAAGAAAGTTGGGGAGAAAAACAAAAAACTCCCCCATACTTTTTCATTAATTCGGCTCACTTGAGCATAATAACAGAAAACTTAGGACTCTTAAAGATCTGGAAAGTGTGTTTCACTTTTAAGGCTCATTTACAAACCTCAAGCATTCGATAATATTAATTCAATGCTTCCATCATGTTACAATCTGAGTAAATCCATCCCTAATTTTAACTTGATGAAGAAAATCAAATTTCTGCAGAACATTAAGCTGTGATTAAATTTGTATTTGAAACATTTGTCTTTGGTCTCATGAAGGTTCACCTCTCTGTGCCTGGACGGGTTTATGCGTGTGCATGCAGGCACGTGTATGCACACGCTAAATCTGTTTTAATGACTCTGGAAGCTGTTTATCAGTGAAGGGTATACAATGCTCTGTTGTCATTACTGTCCAAAAATCACACGAGGACAAAGAACACACACACACACACTCCCATATAGATGATGACGTTTTTTAAATTGTCCTTCACACGGCCCTCCCTGTATATTGACTGTTTGTCTTTTTTCTCAAGCTGACGTTATTGTCAAATTGTTTCTCAAACGGGACACAATTGAAAAGGCGAACAGTTGTTCAATGGCTTGAGTTTTACCATTGATTCCCAATAGGGCCGTCTATTCATCTGTCGGCTGGAGGAATGGAGAGAAACTCTGTTCTGCACTCGTTCCACGACCCTTCTTGTTTTACTTCAACATGCGCACAGATGAGCACATGACATACGCATGCACGCACACACTGACGGGTGTTTGCAATTGTGCACGTGCAAGTGCAGCATACACTTTCATTTGAATATTGCTCCTGTCTCAATGCATTCTGTTACTTGATACAGCATGATACCCACAGATCAATGGAAGCCAAGGAGATAACACACACACACACACACACACACACACACACACACACACACACACACACACACACACACACACACACACACACACACACACGACTGCAAGCACATCAGGCTGCGTGTAGCCCGCAGGCAGATGGTATCAGCAGTAGATGCTTGTTATTCTCCACAACTCTGATATGGAGATCATTAGCACAAGGAAAACACTAAAATACCTTAAAGCACCTGGAGCATATCCGCACAATAAAAATTTTTTTTTTCTTTTTGTAATCTTAAATATCTCCATATTAAAGCAGCTATGTGTGAGAGTTTTACCTTCAATACATTGCTAGTAAATCACTGTATGCTCATGATACGGCTAAAAACAACAGATATGTAGATCAGTGAGATGCAAGGAACATTTTAAAATGCATAGAAATAGACACAAAATACCAAGAACTTCTTATGGATAAAGAAAAAAAAGATAATAATGAGCTATAAATAATAATATATAAAGTATAAAGAACAAAATCACCATGTTAGAATATAAAAATGCAAAGCTTTGTCCTTCAGACATGTCATCGTAGTGTTTGGGGGAAAAGTAAAAAAAAAAAAAATGTATAATGTTAGAGAGCATCGTCAATAATCAATTGGATCTATTAATAATTGTCATTGCCCTTTCTATATGACTTTATGAAGTAAAAAAGAGGATTGATAAATTTACACCAGCAGCATATATTTGAATAGATTACAGTGCACGTGGAGGGTCAGTAAGAAGCAGGAACAATCCCAAAACAAGTGCTCAGTGATTTAAGTTAAGACTTTTATGGTCCAACAAAATCAAGTGAATTAATTTCATGAATCAGATAATTTATTAACTTTACTTTGACTCCGTTTGTGGAAAAAAATAGCTAACAGCATGGCTGTCTTTTTTCCCTTCTGCTTACTTCGTTTGCTTTACTATTGGGACTTGTATAGCTGAAAAGGAATTCTTTGTTGTGTCATAATACAAACCTCAACTGATGGGAAAACAAAGAGCAGTGCTGTAAACCAAATGCAGTTTATTTTTGCATTACTTTGAAGAACATGTGATATGTATATAATCACATACGTCAATTAAAGGTAGTAAATGAACAAAAATGAAGTTGAAGAGAAGAGAAGAGAAGAGAAGAGAAGAGAAGAGAAGAGAAGAGAAGAGAATATGAGGAGGATGAACATTATTTTTCTCCTTCTATGTCCCCTTTCTCCTTGGCGGCACTTTCCAACAGTAAATAAATTAGACAAAGTGTGTGTGTGTGTGTGTGTGTGTGTGTGTGTGTGTGTGTGTGTGTGTGTGTGTGTGTGTGTGTGTGTGTGTGTGTGTGTGTGTGTGTGTGTGTGTGTGTGTGTGTGGAGAGAGAGAGAGAGAGAGAGAGAGAGAGAGAGAGAGAGAGAGAGAGAGAGCGAGAGCGAGACCAATGGACGAAGCAGTAGAAAAATTATAAGGCCCGTGGTGCATGTTGGTATATGTTTGTACGTTTAAAAAAAAAACCTGCCTGCTATGTGCTGTTTCTTCCTCTCTCATTCTCTGATTTTGTGTGTGTGTGTGTGTGTGTGTGTGTGTGCGTGCGTGCGTGCATACATACGTGCGTGCGTGAGAAAGAGACAGTATCTGAGGGAGCGTGCGGTGCTAGATTGATGTGTACCGCCGGCGTGGCCGTTTCTGCTGAGAACGGCCACACTCCTCTGCCTAATGATGCCACATCCATCCTGGAGCGCTGAGCGCTATGTACTTAGGTGTGTGTGTGTGTGTGTGTGTGTGTGTGTGTGTGTGTGTGTGTGTGTGTGTGTGTGTGTGTGTGTGTGTGTGTGTGTGTGTGTGTGTGTGTGTGTGTGTCCATAAGGCGTCTGTCCTGGGGGCTACAACACAGCACCTTACAAAGCCTCTGATCACTCTTTATTTGACGCTGGGCATGTGTGTCCATATGTGTGTGTGAGAGTGAAGGGTCCTATGCACCCATTAATATTAAATATAGATACCCTTGTCTGTGAATTACATCCTCTGATCTCGTATCCTCCTCTCAGGGAGGAGAGGAGGAGAGGTGAGGAAGGAGGAGTCACGGGAGGTGAAGGGAGGGAGCGATAAAGTGAGGATAAGACAGGAGTATAGGAGATTGAATGGAAAGAGAGTGAGCGCAAGTTGGTGTGGTGGGAGGAAAAGGTGAGAGAGAAGAGAGGACTACAGTTCGAGATATAAAGAGAAAAACATAAAAAGAAAAGGTAAGGACAGAACAACAGACGAGTGGCTGATAGCATCTCATGAATATATAAAACTTTACCACACACATAATAAATAAGGGGAAACTCAGGAACAAGTACAGAAAGGGTTAAAATATCCACTAACGGTTCTACAACATAAAAGACAGGAGTTAAAGAAGGAGATCCAAAAGTGAAGAGTATTTGGAAGGGGGGAATGTGAAGAAAATTTAAGGAAAGCGGGACTACAGAGGGGAGTAAGGGGTTTAGGGATGGAGAGATAGAGGGAGGAGGGGCCAGCTGATTGATTGTGCGGAATGTTGGAGACTTGAGGAAAGAGGGATGACGAGAGGGGGAAAGGGAAAAGAAAGCAGAGGGGTGAATCCATCACTCTGAGGGAGGAAAACAGAGGAAAGTACTGGCATGCAAAGACACAAGAAGAGAGGTGAAGAAGATCAGAAGATGCAGAAAAGGAAAGGAAGCAACGTATCAATCGAAAAGTTTAGAGTGAAACGTGAGATAGAGAGATAGAAATGATGGGAGACGTTCACAGACAGATTTATTGGATTAAGACATTTGAATTCAAGAAGTGATTGAGTGATGACAGGTGGACGGAAAACAACAGAGTGAATAGTAGCAGCTTTGACCTGTCATCTGTCTGTAATGAAGGAGAGAAGGGAGGAAGAGAGGAAAGGAGGAGTGACAGTTTGATTTTCCTAGCCGGGCGTTCATTCCCATATTCCCTGGCAAGCTCTCACCTGATGGAAAGATGGCAGGAAATCGATAGTCCATGTGCGTAATGGAGTAATGACTCTGAGTGTATGTGTATGTGTGGATAATGATAAGTGTGTGTGTATCTGCTCGATCCCTAAGCAATCACACACAGCTTAAGCCAGTCCCATGGGGTGGGGGCCACTTTAACTAACAACTTCATTACTGCAGCCAGCCACACACACACACACACACACACACACACACACACACACACACACACACACACACACACACACACACACACACACACACACACACACACACACACACACACACACACACACACACACGATGCACTGTTGATCAAAGACTGTTGACTTTTACCCAAATATCACTGAATTGTAAAGTTTCACAATGTGAGTCATCCTATTTTGGAAACGACCTCACAATAATTTCACCCTTAAACAGTTAATTTGAATCACTATAGGTCTAAGAAATGTCTCCAGTGCAGTCATGTGGGAAAGAACGGCTAGTTTCCAGCAGGACTGCCACTATCGTGTGATATGGGTGCGATCGAATACAACAGTGATGATGATATTACTTTGAAACAATCTAATTTTCTTAAAAGGGTTATTGACAAAGTCCAGGTGGATCAGCATGATGTCCTTTTGTGTGTTTATCCAAACAGCTCAAAGTGTTTCCACTCTCTGCCAAGTTGCTCTGAGCCTGTGAAAACATTCCCAGCTCTGGGAATGCACAGGCACTGGCAAGCACACACACACACACACACACACACACACACACACACACACACACACACACACACACACACACACACACACACACACACACACACACACACACACACACACACACACACACACACACACACACACACACGAGCATAGGTGCACCTCAATCAACCAATTAGGTCACCAAGGGGATCTCTCATCACAAAAACAGGCTCACTGCCACGTCCAAACGATGTGGTGCTGACGTGTGTATACACACACACACACACACACACACACACACAGCACAGTTACAGATGCCCACCCCCCCAATAAAAGCTCAAATCTGCACAACTCAAACACTCGTGGCCCCCCGACTCATTATGGTTCCACTGATCAAAAAGAATGATGCTCCCTGTAACTATCTACCAGAGGAGGATGGAGGGAAAAGAGGAATTTGGACAAAAGGCGGCCCGTTGCGACTCCGCATCGGCACAGACCAGCAGCTCATGGCGGCAGCCCCCTCTGTTTACTAGCAGCTAATTAATTCGCCACATATGCTGAGAACATCTGTCGCTAGTGACCTGCCGGGAGAGCAGAGGACGCACTGCTGCGACAACCCCCCACCCCCCCCACCCCCCACTCTCATTAGCACACACACATACAGCTCCACACACACAATCATACACATCGATACAGAAGGAGATACACACACACACACACACACGCTCAAAACATGGATGAGGGTATGTACTTGTGTCTGCAGACACATAGCTTCACATATCAAGATTGAACTCCTCAAACAGGTTTTTCTGTCTTTTCTAAAGTTACTAAGTTATCCAGTGGAAGGTATTAGGGACTCTGTGACCTGGACATTTTAAAACGGACCAGTTTCCAGTGATTGATGGTGCTTACAATTCTGACTCCATTCCTGTCTAAATATGTTGTTGTACGGAATTTATTCAGTAATGATCTAGATGTAAAATCAGTGATTCTGAGCAGAGATTTTGATTACAACAAGTTTATCTGATTACAATTTCGTTTTTAATATATAATTTTCATGGAAATCAATTTGTCAAAATTAAACACTGTTGTATCGAAAAGAACCAAAAACTTTTACTTTTTTGAGAAAAAAGAAAACCCACATTAAAATAAAATTTTTATCAGCAATATTTGTCCGGATGTAAGCTGAAGGGCAGCCAACTGTCAACAGACTGTGAAAAATCTGTTTGATGTAGGCAGCAAGTCAAGACAATGACAATGTTAAAACGGTTTGTACTTTTCTTTTGAAAAGGATTTTAGGAAAAGGAATGTCTTACAAAAATAATGCAATTATCCATTATATACATAATTGTAGGCGTGCGTGCGTGCGCATGTGAGTCTGTATAACTGGAGAGTTGTGCCAAAAATCAAGTGGCGCATATTTCCAAATTCTCCCAATTTAATCTCTTAAAAGACATCTACCAGTGTACAACAATACCATCTACCAGTGTACAACAATAACCTAAAAACTATTTGATCTTAACAGAAATTAATGATAGAAAAGGTCAAGTTTACTAAAATGTACATTTCAATTAGAAAAATATTATTTATGACAGAAAAAATTCAAGAAGTAGTTCATATGTTCTGAATTATTTTCTTCTCGTCAAACAAACAGCATCAGTAACTTTCTGGATATAAGTGTCCATGTGTCTGCCGTGCTTATACTAGATGTTTTAGAATCTTTAGTAATTTTGGGTGTATTGCTGTACAGCTTGCGGTGTAGAATTTTGCACACGTTTTGTTTGCCACACCGTCCTTCATGCTGCACTGTGTCAAAGCGAAACTCGGTAAAATAAAAAAAAGAATAAAAAAAAGTCAAGCTCTGTAAGTGTACAAACCGCAGCACCAGCAGAAAAACTCCCACCAGCCAATCAGATTCATTAACCTCCACTATCCCACAGTCCCCCGGGGGGACCTACAGAGACAAAGACAAACTCTCTTCCCCTTGTGTCCTGCTTCTCTCTCTCTCTTTCGCCCCCTTTTTCCACTTCCCACAGTCCATTACACTGATCCAGCCCTCCCTCATGTGCCACCTAGCTTGGGTGGCACGTTACTCCTGTGTTTCAACCAGGTTCCATCACAGGAATAACTAACAGGAGACCAATTATCACACGGCGGGATCACTTTCATCTCACTCATTCACAAAGATGGGAGTGCCGAAACAACAAAAAACACACTACTGATAACTTTGAGACATGGGACCTCCTGGAAGCTATTTGGAGCCTAAACACAAACAGATGCACGTTCAACTGATTAAAGGGGAAAAATGAATAGCAATATTAAAATTTTGTTTCATTAAGCTGAGTATTCCCTGCCTCTTATTATGGGTCATATTAGTAATTAAGAATGAACTTCAGTGGACTGTCGTCTGGAACTGTGCACTTGATAAATGAGAACGAGAAGTTGTTGAATAAACAATTAAACATGTAATATTTTTTGGAGTTACTGAGTAATTGAACTATGTAATGAAGTGATGTGAAGTGTGTATTCATCTAAATGTTCTGAGCATAAAACAAGTTTTTTTTTCATATTATCTCTTATATGAAGCTGCGTTTATTAATTAAAATGTTTTCTATAGAACTAATGTTTTCAATAGTTTTTGGGATAGTTTAGTGCAAATAAAACCTGAATAATAAAATTAATATACATCGCAAGGATTGCCCCTAATCCAATTTCTTGAAAATGTGAATGAAATCCAAACGGCTTTTTGGACTAAATTTTCTACTAAACGCTATAATAACCACTTCAGCAATCAGTGAGCCCATCAGTCAGTCAGTCAGCAGGTCATTTAGGTTGTCACCTCACCTGTCCCTGTTAATCTAGTGAGAGATCAATTCAGGCATAAATGAGTTTGTTGAGTTCTTCTCACCTTCAGCTCCACGACAGGCCTGCAACCAATCATCAGTTAACTTATCTAGTCCTAACTCAGTCAACCCACCGCCGAACAAGTCAACAAGTCAGCCTCTCAGTGAAGCGGCCGACCGAGCATCCAGCCAGTCAAGCAGCCACCCAGCCAGTGAGCCCCCCAACCTGTCCCTGCTAATTTGGTGAGGAATCAATTAAGGCTGTGTTTGCTGAGTTCTCCTTGCCTTCAGCTCATCTGCTCCTCTCTAATGCAATTGTCCTGTGTGCTGCGTGCAGAGCGGCATAATAAAGTGATAAGGCTAATCAGGTTGGCTGCTCTTCTCCTCTCCCCATACGCACACTACACTTATTCTATTAGATGTGTAATGAGATTCTGCACTCCATCAACACGATGCTGCTGTGTGTATGTGTGTGTGTGTGTGTGTGTGTGTGTGTGTGTGTGTGTGTGTGTGTGTGTGTGTGTGTGTGTGTGTGTGTGTGTGTGTGTGTGTGTGTGTGTGTGTGTGTGTGTGTGTGTGTGTGTGTTTGTGTGTGTGTGTGTGTGTGTGTGTGTTTGGTCGAGAGAGCTTCTGTTCTTGCAGAGGAAATTTGCTCCATTTACATTCTATCATTAGCTTGAAACAAATGTGCCCTTGAGCTTAGCGCCCCTGTCTCTCTCGGCTGCAAACACTTTACTTTGGCAGGCGATCATAGTAACACACACACACTCACATACACAGACACACACACACACACACACACACACACAGACACACACACACACACACACACACTGGTAAGAGACTAGCGGATATAATCGAATGCATACATGCACAAACACACTCTTGAATTCAACTACGAGTGCAAAGTATTACTTATATTGGTGTGTAATGCCGCATGTGCAGTGAGATCATTAGCTTAGAAATCATCTAACTTTACATTATGTAAACAACCATGCAAGCAAACACACACACACACACACATACACACAGAAATTTCCACTTCAATCAATTGACTCATCCCTTCATATATCTATCCACCCAACAATCACTTCCATCCGTCTCACACCAACCTGTATGTTCAATCTGCCACCCGCAAACACACACACACACACACACACACACACACACACACACACACACACACACACACACACACACACACACACACACACACACACACTGCACCCCCACCCAGACAAGCACAGAGAGTGATGGTCGACTAGGTGTAGAGGACACGGGGCTCTATGATGTGTAGAACAGTTCTGGTCAATGGGCCAGATAATGAGTTGCCATAAACAGCAGCAGTCTTCCACTGTCCAGCTCAGCTCATTACCATAGCTAGCATATGTAATCAGTGTGTTGCTGGGGCGTGTCTTAATGTACTCTACTCTGCCGTTTCTCAAAGACAGGGTTGGGCCTGCGGGGTGGGTCACGACAAGGTAAGAATGGATCAGTGGATCATCCTCAGGAAACATTGCTGATTAATATTCAAAGCTGCAACCATCAAGTTACGAAACCCAGTTTTGGTCAGCTTATATTTATGCAGTTGCAGATGAAATATCAAGTGCAACATTGCACTATACTTTATTATTGTACTTAACAAATTGAAATAAATATTTTTTTAAAATTTCAACCATGACTATGATGCCATGGTTCAAAATATTTTATCTCAAACAATGCAGGAAGCAATAGCTTGGACAGTATATTTCCTCTTCTGTGACTGACTTCATTAACATGTATCAGTTGGAAAACAAAGCAACAGAGGGTATACAGTATATGGGTACTTTGGAGGCCAGAAAGCTGTCACAGAGACGTAATTAGAAAACACGCACACACCCTCACACACATACAAAAACAATATCAAGCTGTGCACATCCTCATTAACTCCACGAGTATGATAAAACACGATTCCCTCTCATCCCACCCAAGATTCCATAAAGAGAAGATAGTATTTCAAGCTGCCGACACCAAATCTCTAATTATAACTTTATTTGAAGAAAACAAGGGAGCACTTAATAAGCAAATGAGAGTGATAATAACTTGGAATATGGATTGGACCTAACAGACTAGATTATAGGGGTGAACCCCTGCCGAGGGGGGGAGAGAGAGAGAGAGAGAGAGAGAGAGGGAGAGAGAGAGAGAGAGAGAGAGAGAGAGAGAGAGAGAGAGAGAGAGAGAGAGAGAGAGAGAGAGAGAGAGAGAGAGAGAGAGAGAGAGAATTGTAAATAATGTGACAGAACGAGTAAATTATGAGGCTAAATACTCAAAGCTGTAATTATGTCTTTCTTTGAATAGACAGAGATGAGTGGGTGTGAGGATGATCGGATGAAAAAAAGTTAACAGCCTTTTTTCTCCTCTCGTTTGCTCACATTCCCACACAACACAGTCTCTCATTCTGCATTTCTTCTCTGCCGCTCACTGTTTGTGTTTTGCTCTGAGTTTTTTAAATTGCCCACATGATCGAATGATTAAATAAAAAGTCATGGTTCTCTTTCATTTAAACCCTTTTATGATTTTACACATCAGATCAGTGATTCATCAAGATAAAAGTGGCACCGAAACAGTGAATAGGGTTGAATAATATTGTCTGTCGCTCTGTGGGGGCATTAAAGGGTCTAGTTACTCACTCTATTCATGTGACACCATAAAACAATAATGATTGTATTAAACTAAAACTTAAAAATGAAGGTGAACATGTCAGGGCGCTCTAGAAAGTTTTCATTGTCGGACTAACACACCTGGAAGAAAGTAGAACTCTCCGCAGAGAGCAGTCGGATGGAAAGTGCATGGTGTAATCTGGAACTAAACACCAAGGGCCGGAACTACTACGCTCCTGTATAAAGCATGTTTAATTGCATGTCCAAGAAAAAAGATTGCTTTTTTGGTTTGATTAATTTTGAAAAGGATATCTAAGAATAATAATACGGCATCACGCACCCCAAGGTGTATTTCAATCAGTGTGTTATTGCTTGTGTTCATCAAGGAATATTTGGATGAAACTCATAAACGCACAAAAGGAAGTTGATACAATGGAGTTAGATGCATTGGTGGAGGATGTTATCTAAAATATCGAAAAGGTTTGTGATCTTGCAACGGGAGAATATTGTGATTGAAGCCAGTGGTTGCGGTTTTTTTCCGTACCACCCACATTCTTTTCGGTGGGACCATGAGAAACCCGCCCACTCTGCCCTGCCCCGGCACAAATAGTGCTATGGGAGCGTGGCTTTGGCCACACCTCCAACACACAGGCCAAGCAGGCCCAGACCATGTCTCCAGAGCACCTAGCACCGCAGCAGAGCCGAGTAGGACCCAGCCACCCAGGCCCTCCCCTAGACGAGGAAGGCTAGAGGTCCCGTCACTTGACAACTGTCTGCCTTAGGCAATTGCCCCCCCTCTCAACATCCTCTAATCACTCACTCCCATCCAATCCCATCCCCAAATACAACCCTCCACCCCCAGCACCCTGCCACTTCTTACGCCTAACCCCCTTAACCTATGAACCACTACCAACTGGCTATAACAGTCACCCTCCCGCAGAGTGGAGTGGCCTACCTACCTCTCGGCCCTCCCAGAACCGCAAGCAAGACAACACCACAATGCCATGACAGGACCCATCTTATCCCACAGGAGGAACTCCCCCCCTGCCATTTCCCGTGCCGTGGCAGGCACCCCCCAGGGTGGGGACAGGCACTGAGCCCCAAGGCCTCAAAGCCCTACACCCACCCACCCCGATGAGACAGCTCAGCCTGCAGAGCCACCAGACACCCAATCAATGAAGGCCACTTGCTGCCAACCCCAGGAACCCCCCCCAACACACACACACACACACACACACACACACACACACACACACACACACACACACACACACACACACACACACACACACACACACACACACACACACACACACACATACTCACACACCGATTCTTACACCACTTTATATGTACACTATCTTGCGCCCCCTTTTCAAAATCCAACAAGTTAAAAAACAGCAAACATTTTCAGATAAATCCCATTACTTGTCTTCAATTCATGGATTAGCATGTATTGCTCACAGTATTTTGTATTTTGCTTAAACTGCTTGACATGATTTGTTGAAATATTCCATAGTACACGAAGGCTAACCTGCTTGTTGTGCCTGTTATTGTAATTTGTCAGATGCTATCCTGAGTCGGTGCTGTTAGTAGATCAGTTCTCAGATGTGTCACCTTTGCACCTATTTTTACATGTGCCAAACCTTAGTAGATGAGACCTTAAATCCTCAATTGGAAATCAAATAGCATGTCAAAAGGTAAAAAGGTCCTCATACAAAAGAAGCAAGCTTACTGTTCACCAGAAACCTGATAAAAACGTGTTGTGTTAGTTTTAATTCAAATACAAATAGTTCCATACAGACAAACTGACTGACAGTATATTTTACCACCTATTGTCAGGGAAGCAACATGATCTCATCAATAAATTCAAAACTCTCATCCATGCATATTGAGATAGATGAAGCCTTGAAGCCTTGTTTTGAAATGTTCATTATTTCCAAGGATTCCCAATATTTCCAAATTCCCCCCAGC
>NC_137636.1:19566676-19711676 GCF_963383615.2 Lipophrys pholis | reverse complement strand
TTCTGAGCTCAGTCGAAAACTTCTCTGCTAAAGCAGAATAAGTGACTGCACTACAAAGACCATGTACCTGCAAGCATAATCCATGTGGGAGTTTGACTGAGAACAATTTTCTCACAGATCGTCATACATGTTGTATGAATTCTGGAGAGGAACTAGATGGAATTCATGGGTCTCTGAGATGGTGGAGAGTTGATGTCAAATGACGTTAAGATATATATTTTAGAAGTTTCAGAGACGGGAGTACTACGTAGAAAACTTGCTCGCCCAATACTAAGGAACTAATGTTCAGAGAACATTTATATGAAGACGGTAAAACAGGTTGAATCCAGATAAGGAATGGCTCCATAAATATATTATATCTCCAGAAGGGCATTGAAGGACATAACAGTTTGTTTGAAAAAACTATGGCTTTAGTGTTTCTGCATTTTTGACTGGTCGTCTATCTCCCGCCAAGGTCTGGAAATGGAGCAAAGGCCTGGAATAGAAACTTAACTGAACTCATGGTTTTACTCTACCTTGGTAAAATTGACTGCTCCTCGGTAGGAGCTTGTTTTGTGTCCGAGACAAATATGTGTTGGTCTTCTACCACCGATGCCATACCAGTCACCTGTCATTCTCTGTGGCAGGTCAAAAATGCTTCTTTTGAAAGTTTAATTACAGTTTCTGTTAGTGTGATGGCAGATTGACAGTGTGCATTTGATGATCTGGCACAGCTTGAAGTTACACACTTTATCTTTGGCAGAACAATGATGCTTGATTTGCTTATATTGGAGCGATGGAGTACATTGTTTGAAATTGGATGGCTGCAACAACCAAAAAAATTATGGACTTGTGATCAGTGTTGAGCAAGGTATTAAAAAGTTGTACTAGATTGCTGTGAATACATCTCCAGCACTGTGGAGCCAGACTAACACCCTATAACGCTATAACTCACAACCATCTTGGGGACAGCAGCTCTGCATTGTAACGAAATGCATTATTTCCTGCTTGTGAAAGAGCTAAAGATGAAGTAATCCAGAATGTTGTAATGATCTGTCCTTGTTCTTCTTACTGCAACCTTGAGAAAGTTTCATGTCCCGTTCCTGCATTAGTTCACTGGCCTTTTCCTTCTTTTTCTTTCTCTTCATTGTCTCCTCTGCCCCTCCACACCAATACAGTTCAGCTTCTTTTTGTTTTGTCCTCCATCTCTCTGTCAGCAGATCCCGTCCATCAATACAGAACTGTCAGTCACCGGAGTGACAATTGGCAGCTGTCGATACAACGTAGGGGGTCGCCATTCTGTATATAGGTTTCAGCTCCTAAAACGCTATCACCTGCCAATACATAGACACACATGCACACTTTGACATGCACATGCCCCCCGTCCAAACACACACACACACACACACACACACACACGCACGCACGCACGCACGCACGCACGCACGCACGCACGCACGCACGCACGCACGCACGCACGCACGCACACACACACACACCATTTCCTCTTTGCACTTCCATCATGCTTGATCATCGCTGACAATGGGAAATTTGGCTTGGTGGCAACGAGATCAGATCAGACGAGGAAACAAAGAACCACCTTCTGAGTTTTCATTCTCTCCCGGAAACACAAATGCAAACACATATGTGTGCACAGGAGTGCATTTACACGTGAGTGCACACGCAAACACCTATTCAAAGTCTTTGACACAGACCAGAGTCACTGATTCGCAGCTTTCCCTATTGGAGACCTATAAGACCTTTGGCAATGACGTTCAAGTCCCTGGTTACAATGTAGCAAATTAATGTTTACTAATTGATTCAATCATCCATCTATTCATGTAACCTCCCCTCTCTCTTTCTGCCAACTCTTTCTTTCACTTTATCAAAATCTTTTTTTCATGCCCCTCATGCTCTTCTTTTTACATGATTAGTAAACTACCAAAATTGTTTCATAATGTCCTCTACTTTTTTTTTGTATATTTTTCTATGATGGAACTATACCCACAATACATCCTACTATCCTATTATCAACACTTTCAAAAAGGACAGCAGGGGTATAGTTCAAGTTTCAAGTTTCAAGTATGAACAGTCCATTCTGGAGGTGGGTGGGGTTTTTGAAGATGAAGGCAGCTCTCCTGTGGACTCTGTGGGGGTATATGGTCTGCAGAGAGGACGGTGGAGTCCTGGTGATCCTCTCAGCAGTCCTCACTTCTCTCTGCAGGTGTTTCCAGTACATGGCAGTATTGCTGCCTTATCACACGATGATGCAGCTGGTCAGGATGCCCTTGATGGTGCAGCTGAGGATCCTTGGGGACATCCCAAACTTCATTGGCCTCCTCAGGAAGAGCCTTCTTGATCTGCTGTGGGGTGTCGAGTGCCCAGGTGAGGTCCTCAGTGATGTTGACACCCAGGTACTTAAAGCTGCTCCGTACCAAAGTAGAGTTTTTTTTCTTTTTCTTGGAGTCTTCCTCGATTGCCTCTAAGAAAGACAGCAGACCTTGTGTTTGATTTGTGATTATAAAGCATTAGAGTGAAACCAAATGTTCCAAACTCACTGCTGTAAACATATGAAAATGTGAGCCTTACAAATAAAAACAACAGACATTTTCCTGTTTGCTCTAATTTTTAGAAATGTTTTTGTGCTTATCTAATTTTGATTTTACAAAATTTTCAGCTTTCCACTTCCTCAAGTTTGACTACACAACGTCGACCTCCAATGAATCAGAGGTATCAACTGGTTTAATGTATGACAAAACACAAAAACAAGAACAAACTCTGTATGTCACTGGAAAAAAGTAAAGACAAGGAATTCATAGATGATGTGAATACAGCCTTGTCTCTGTGGGAGGCAACAAACAATCATTTGGGTGTAGTGTTACTTTGATAACTGTACCATTTTCAACTCCACATATCATAGTTGCTATTTATCCATGAGTAGCCCTGGCTTTTGGCAAAAGTCACACTGTAAGATGCTGTCAGGCAGTCCATAAAAGTGAGACACTAAGAAGATTTTTTAGAGGAACAACAGACATAAGAAAACTGTCATTATATAAATTCGGAAATTAAATCTCAAGCCACAATGTCAGACTTGTTTCTCATTCAGCTGTCTTTAACACCTCACTGACCTGACTTGAAGGTGTGAGTCATCACAAGGCCTAGCAGTCTGATAACTTGCTTGATTGGGTAAACCCCAGTGCAGAGCAGGTTTGAGGCACTAGTGTTTCAATGCTAACTCTGCTCTAGTGAGTTCAAATTATCAGCTCACGACTGGAATGTGCCCAAAGTATCTTCTGATCACTTGCTGACAAAACACCCGAATGCTGAAATACCAGATCACAGAAAATTGAGGCCAGCTGAGGTGTTTTGGGTTGATGAGAATATTTTCTGGTTGGATACCACTGGATTCGTCATAGGCACAACTCAGTTAGAGAAGGGAGGAACTTTATCTACCGGAATGAGCTGGAGGAAGTTGCAATGTATTTAGACATCTGGGCTATTCCACCATCCATGTAGATCGAGTTAAGATAGAAGCACAAATAAAAGGAGCACAAAGTATAAAGGCAGAAGAAGGAAGTAGGTTAAACTTCTTTTGAGTTCACTGATAACATTGATGGAAGCTCTTAAAACAGCAACACAATTTGTGTTTGTTTCATTTCTTGAAACAAGCTGAAATTAGTATTGTATCATTGTTGAGCACATTCTAAGTGTCATGGCAGCGATTCGTCAGACCGAATCAAGTAAACTGATGAGAACAACGCAGTTACCGAGTTGTGACATGCCACATACAGATGAGAGAGACCGGAGAGGAGAATTCATGTCTGCGCTCTCTCCTTTACGCGCATGGCGTCCATCCGTGTGAGAAATGTGATTACAAATGAGAGTATGAGTGAGAGAGCGGAGTGCCACAGCTGGCATGGCATCTGGCTTGGCATATCGTTGCCCGGCCTCGCCCGCTGCCTGCGCGCTCTAATGTGGCTGTCGACAAGCCCATTAAGAAGCCATTACTAAATGCTCTGTCTCTGCTCCTCTTCCACGCCTTACAGCACAGGCCCGGAGGGAATGCCAGCTACATGAAGGAGGAGAAGAGAAACAGAGACGGAAAACAGGTGGAAGGGGGCACAGCAATGAGGACAATGTGAAGTTTATTTTTGAGATTTTTAAGTGTCATCTCTGTGCCAAAGACAAAAAGTAAAGATTGTGAACTCACTTTAGATTTTATCGTGACACAATACAAACACAAGAAGTATGTTCTGCCTCCAAGCAAAAGGAGGAGGCGTTGTGGCGCCTTCATTTCATGTTTAGTGCTGCTGTAAATATTTCACATACTAATGTCACAGAAGTTCTTTCAGTGCTTCCATTTCATCAGATGTGAATATATTATTGTTGACTTCCTTTATACTGAATGTTGACTGTTTTGAAATTTAAGAAATCGCAGCATGGACTCCAGAAACAAGCACTGATCATCATACAGCATGTTTCTATGTGATTTTTAATATTTTTTTTTTTTAAGTCTTGATGAACTAACAAAATTATAGTATAAATGCTGCATATTTTAAATTCACCATACTCACAGTCTGTAGCTCAAAAAACATTCAAATGTTGTTGTACAGTGGTTCTGTTAAACTGCACGGTATCGTTTAGTGTGGCAGTCAGACAGAGTGTACTGTCAACATACATTCTGGCATCCATTATTGTGATTTAGAAACACAGATCAGAACCAAAGTCAAACAACATTAAGCAAACAAAAACGTGTGTTTTTTTTCACTGCTTACAGGCAAATGGATGGAACAGATCAGATTCCTGTGCATCATACATCATACTAAGAGACATCTTGAATTAATAAATTATGCTCATTTGAAGCAGAGCACTCGAGTTACACAGGAATACAATTTAAGCAATATAAGAAATACAAATAATAAAGCTTCTCGAAATTCTCCAAGGAAAAAAGTTCTGGCACTTCTACTTGTTTCAGGAGGTCAAAGACAAAGGATAAGATAAGGTTGGGAAGAGATAAAGAGAATGTAAAAAAGACAAAGAAAGAAGATGTGGTGAGTCTCAAATGTGTAAACCAATGATACGTATAACATAAACCAAAAAGCTTAAAGACTTTATGTATTAAAGTGGCTATAATTTTTTCAATGGGAAAGATAGACAGTGTCTCTGTATTTACACAGTCAGTGGGTGCAAAATAACTTGTGCCATAAGTATATCAGGCAGATTTCAATTAGGCCTGTCAGGGTGCAGCATGGAGTGGTGTGACGTGACAGCATTTATTTAGGTGCAGCAGGACAAATCCAAACAGCTAAATATAAAATACAAATTACACATTATGAACATGCTGAGGATCTCACAGCAAGATTACGATAATCAATTCCTTTCTTTTAATAAATGGAACGAAATCCATCCTCTATGATTCCAAAAAAATACTCAAGACTGGGTGCAACTCCTCTGTGTGTCTGTGATAAAGAGTGAGAGTGTGTGTAGATTAGAGAATTGCTCTTTTCATGAGTGACTGTGACAGGTTTCTCATCAGGCCCTGGAGCCTCCATGTAGTTAGAGACCACACACACACACACACACACACACACACACACGCACACACGCGCACACACGCGCACGCTCGCGCACGCACACACACACACACACACACACTGAACTAGGAGACAGTAAAACAGTTTTCCATAAAATTACGGAGCAAGACAGTATGTGGTCTTACACATACGTTTGTGTTTGTGCGCCTGCACAGGCTGCTGGAACTAAGCGGGGCTCTTAATCATGGCTGTAACGGGCAACATTACCGGCAGCAGCAGGCTAATGACTAATGCCTGAATCTTCCTTCCCAACCTGACCTCCTTTTCTGCTGTGATGCACAAAAAAGCTCTAGTTTTCTTATTGAAACACATACACATTGACGCTCACACAAACAAAAACCATTGCACTAAAAGGTATACCCCGCTCCCCCCCCCCAAAAAAAGGGGGGGGGAAACTTGTCTTCTTCTCACCACCACTTAGATTATTAATGTTTTAGTGTGTTGACAAACATCCTGGAATCTATTAAGCTGGAATTATAAACAGTAGGGATACAGCAAGAAAATATTGGTAGGTAATATGAATAAGAAATATGGCAATAATTGTGTTACGAGAAATGTAAATGAGAAAGAAATAGCTGGAGAAATAGAATCAAACAAGGAAGAGAGAGACCAGTACATGAGAGGGACAGATGGCAAAATAAAAAAGACAAACAAGAAAGATTTTGCAACAGAGGGGGTGAGTAGTTATAAACGAGTGTAAAGTTTTGATGAAGGACAAACTAATGTCAGGGACTGGGGCGGTTCGGGCTTCCTGCTCCCCGGCTACCACATGTGATCCCGCCTGTCACTCACACTCCATCGCCATGACAATCATCATAATGCCGACGCCTGAAGGTGGGGACAAGCCTGTCCTTGTAACAAACAGAACCCCTCCGCGATCTGACGCCAACAACTGCAGAGAAGATCTCTCTGTCTCTCTCTCTGTCTCTCTCTCTCTGTCACACATACACACATATACAAGTATGCCCACACAGCGATGGCACACAAAACGAAGCAGATTCGAGCTCAACTTTAAAACGAAACCTCTATCTTTTAGAATAATGATTTGATGTGATGTGATACCGTCGCCCCTTTAAGAGTGTGCTGCAGGTACTGTCAAACTGTGTGCCATGCAGAATGGGACTTATTTGACTGTGCATAGGTACTGTGTGTGTGTGTGTGTGTGTGTGTGTGTGTGTGTGTGTGTGTGTGTGTGTGTGTGTGTGTGTGTGTGTGTGTGTGTGTGTGTGTGTGTGTGTGTGTGTGTGTGTGTGTGTGTGTGTGTGTGTGTGTGTGTGTGTGTGTGTGTGTGTGTGTCTGGGCGAGCTTATTAATTCAGTCTAAGCTCTCAAACTGCACATGTGTGCTTGGGAATGGTGTGTCCATGTATCATGTGTATGAGAGACAAGTGAGTTAGGGTGTGTGTGTGTGTGTGTGTGTGTGTGTGTGTGTGTGTGTGTGTGTGTGTGTGTGTGTGTGTGTGTGTGTGTGTGTGTGTGTGTGTGTGTGTTGACCACAGGGTAGGAAACAGGGACTTGTCAAACCGAGAAAGAGATGGCAAACTGGATGGTGATGCCAGCCTTGTGTGACAGCTCCTTCACAAACATACCCACTCACATGAAAACACACACACACACACACACACACACACACACACACACACACACACACACACACACACACACACACACACACACACACACACACACACACACACACACACAGACACACTCATGCGGTAGCCCCCCAAACCGGCCCTAATGTGTAGTCTGGAGCTGTGAAAGCTGCAACGCAGAGGGAAAACGAGACTGCTGGAACCTCCTTTTAACTGGAGGCGAATTGACGCGCGTGCATGTGTGTTGGGGGGGGCGATAGGACGGGTTCAAAATGTCACATCAATTTGTGGTTATGCTGTTTCTGAAAGAGGCTAACCCCACTGCCACTTAAGCTTAGTACAACTGTGAACAGCACACTGGCAGACAGGATACATACATTTATGCAAATAACCACAAACACACGCACACGCACACAAACACAGATGTACTCAAACCTGCAAGCGTGCACATGTATAACGTCAATGCTAAGTTTCTTTTGGAGTCATACCTTTTGCTGTTTTGGAGAAAACAGCTGGTGTTTTGAACTGATTGTAAAGTTTCTGAAAGCAAATTTGACAATATTTAAATTGGACTTTAAATGTCTCAATATTTTTGACTTAACCAATCTTGCTGAAACAAATATTCCTTCAAGTGATGCATGGGTAGTGATTTTTCATTTTGAAATACAGCTGCAACTGTTAATGATCCTGCAAGACGCCCGCACGATATAGACACATACACACACAACACAGCATCTGTGGTCATTTCACATACAGGAAAAAAGTGAAACATAGTTTGAGACAAGCGCTATGAGATTAATCACAAAATAGGCCATGATGCATTTCAAGACTTAGTCAATCTTTACAAAAAAGCATATACACAAACTTGACCTGAAGCCTATGAAACTATGAGAAATGCTACACATTACCTACTCAGCCAGAGCAAAAGCAGTTGATCAAGGTGGAGTTGCTGGTTAAAAAAAACAACCCATGGGTGACCTGGCTAGGTCCTCAGACCACTTTACCACTCATCTCCATTAACAGGCTCCCAGATATCATTATGCTCTCTAGGGACTGTGCATGCTCTAACCAACCATTTACCCCCTCCTGCTCTCCTTTATTTCTCTCTCATGTCTCCCTCTATCTGCCATGATGTTCCTCTATGAAAAAAGACAGCAGGGAGAAAAATATGAGATTGATTTATTTGCTTCAGTGTTCTTTGGGATGGAGTCCTCTTCTACTCCTTCCCTCCAGTTTCTCTCTCTCTTTCTCTGCAAACTGAAACCAATTAGTGGGCAGAGCACTTGTAGCGGGGAATGTAGGGCAAGCGAGGAGTAATAAAAAAGTATTGACTTTTCTGTGACTGTATGCGGTGTGAAAGGGGTGCCGCGGCCTTGTCCGACATGAAAGGAGCTCCATTAATTTCACTTATTTCACCCAGGCCCCTGTCAGGAGGCCCTAATGTGTCCCAGGCACACTTCTCACATGCAGGCAGTCGGACAGCACAACACAGCTACAGCCTGGTTACCAAATGAGTTTACATTATATATCGGAGTAGGAGAGGGGTGGGGGTGTGGGGGTGGGGGGGAGGTTCAAGAGAAACGAGTCAATTCTAATTCACAATGTGTGACAAAAGCAAGGTCTTTGATACGTGGCTAATTTTGTCTGTGTTACCCTCTCAACCTCCCCACTGCCCTTCTTTCTAAAACTTGTTCTGCATCATGGAAACACTACAGTCCCAGAAAAATAACAGTTTACAAAAAAGACCACAACAAATCGGCAGGACATTTTTGATTTGACCTCCGAGTGACAAACTGGACGCCTTTCATGCTTTCACGGTGAAAAGAGTTTTTGAACCCAGGTTCCACGCAGCAGGTGAACGGGTAAAGCAGCACAAACGCAGAGCAGAAAACATACACGTTAATTAGGATAGGGTGAACATGAATTATCAAAAGTATCCCTTTGTCTTTCTTTCCCATTTTGTACAAAGAAATTAAGATACAAAATAACTTTTGCCACATTTCATTTGAGTCGCAAGATTAAAAAAAAAGATGGCACAACAACTTTTATGTAATTTCAAGAATTCTGTGAAAGAGCAGATAGAAAAATAGAAAATAAAAATACAAAATTTTGGGATGTGTTCAGTACATTTCACTCCGTGTTACGAGTGTTGTCTAGACAAATATTGCAGATACGCTGTAAGAAATGTCAGTCAAAACACACCTGTGGCGTTTAGAGTTGGTCTAATGTCACAGGATAAATTCAATTTATCTGTATTTCCAGCAGAATTAAGTACATGCAAGCTTGTTCTTGCATGTGCATGCACATGCATGCATGCATGTATATGTATGGTGGAGATAGACGCACTCTTTGAGAGGCTGAGTGTGTGAGAAATAGTGAAAAGTGAGCGGCTATCTGTAGACAGAAACTAATCAGTGTGTGTGAGATAAGAAAGCAGCCTTTATGGTGTATGGCAATCAGCCCCCCCCTTGGCCTGCCACCGCCATGCATAATCACCACGACTTATTCACATGATTGATGAAATATGCGTCTCTGAAATCTGAGCCGCTTTTGTTATCATCCTGTTTTTCCCCTCTCCCATCTTTCTTTCCTTTTCTCTCAATCTTTTTTGTCTCATTCAACCTCTCCGTCCATCTCCATATCTTGCTCTGCAGTGGCCTAAGATGTTTGGAAGCATGTACAAACAAGATATTACACACACAGCATGGGATCCCTCTGACACACACATACCCACGCTTCGCACATAGCGGTCTCTCTCGAAGTAGTCATATCATGCGCAATGCATTAGAAAAGCAATAATTTCTTAAGAGGAAAAAGGAGAAAACTAGAAAGGAGAAAAAAAGAGCAAAGGGTATGAGGCAATGACTAAAAGAGACAATGAATTAATTGTTCTCCACTGTGGAGAAGTGTTGGCTGGATAAGAGTGGGATGAGGGGAGAGAGAGAATTAGAGAGATAGATGCTTCAGAGAGCTCTTGTCATTGACACTCAATCACATTAATCAGGGAACAAATGCAGAATCCTCAACTAATGCAACAGCAAGAAGCAAAGAAATAAACCATTTAAATTAAAAGCAATGTCCAGAGAACTCAAGTTAAGGATTGAAAGGCTAGAGTTGCAATTATGGCCAAATAAATATATTACTGGAGGGGAAAATAGCCACATAAAAGAAAGGTTGCTGTTTAAAAAAAAGAATAAATCAAACGCCTTTTTAACAGAACCATGGTTCAAGTTCAAGGCAAATAATTTATGTTTGTCATGCATCTTACAAAAATGTTGTGTTGCGCCTAATTATCTCACCAGCTTTCAGGATCAGTAGAATTGCATTCATACTAGCCGTTTATTTATTTATTCGTTTATTCATTTATTTAATTTTTTGCATAGCATTTTACATGATGATAGGTCATATGTTAATTCTTTTGAAATGGGACAAAGATACATTATTTCCATTTTAAAAGCGCAAACTTAAAAGCATCATATTTCTGTTCCTTTGCCACGATGAACTGTAACATCAGAAGGAGAGTTACAAAGACTGTTTGACCATCCAGCATTTGTACTTGCACCCTGGGGCATACAGTAAAGGGCTAAGAAAGACAAAACTGTGACAAGTGCTGCAACTAGGACTTTGATTTGGGTTGAGAGGAGGCACTGAGGGGAGGTGGGGCCTGAGACTGAGGGTAAGATTAAGACTGGGGCTGGGGTTGGTGAATTAAGGCCCCCAGCCTCAGGGTGCTATTACACATCTATAATGAGAAATGGAGAAGAGGGAGGCTTGTCTTTGCACCTCGGCACACCTTAGATTAAATATGCACAATTCCCATGCAAAATGGGCCACGGACAGCCGGGACCAGCGTTGCTGTCTAATCCCCTGTGCTGGAGTTGTTTCAGCCAGGGTTAACAGGCTCATCAGTCAACACAGGCTGCTTTGCACAGGACATCAAGGCCATTTGCAGGTTTAAGTGTTTGTGATTGCTTCCCCTTCCACTTCCCATTGCCACCCCAACCCCCACACACACTGCCATGCCGGCCTCGGAACATATGAGTCTGTAATAAGACGCATACATATGCACAGACACACGAGGATGCACATATATGAACCATGTGAGAGCCAACACTTATGGAAAGAAAAGATGGAGGGATATACAATACAATATCAATTATACATGATAGATAGATAGATAGATAGATAGATAGATAGATAGATAGATAGATAGATAGATAGATAGATAGATAGATAGATAGATAGATAGATAGATAGATAGATAGATGATATTTTCTATTTAGATTTTGCCAAACATTCCTGTAAGTCCAGAAAATGTATTCTGTCTGCTGTATTCTCCTTGTCTCTCTACAGTGTAGCTTCATCACAATCTATTTACATTTCACAGCCGGGGTTGACTCCTATCACAAACACCACCGTATAAGAAGGCCTGTCATGTTCCTCAAGTATGGGCGCATGTATGTGTGTCTGTGTGTATTGTGCACTCAGCTATCTGATAGCACACATGCATATTTTGCGAGGAAGTGAATGGGGGGCTCGGAGAACAAAAAGTTGCATGTGGGTAACGGAGGAAGAGAAGACAGAGAAAAGGAGAACAAGTGAGCAAATAAACAAGACTGCAAGGCAAAGAGGGAGTGATGGCAGGAGAAAGAGATAGACAGTGATTATACCACAGTACATACAGTATGGTTCAGTGGAGCATATCCACACAGGGACAGGCAGTCCATTAAAGTACAGACAACCCTATCTAGCTTGTCTTCCTGCTTTCTCTTATATCCATTCACACATAGAAAAGGAACCATTCACATAGACCTAGAACTGTCTCCTATCTCAATTTCACTTCAGAATAACTGATGACATGGCATTTTATTCTTGACGAAACCTTGTTTCATGATAAAGCTGTCACTGCATTTTACTTCGCCTGTGGTTGTGTATTCTTGTTGGTTACAGTAATGCAAAATAAAAACAAGTCATTGTAAAAATGGCGATCACAATAACTGTCATGTGCGTAACTCTGTTGAACTGTTGCATTTCCTGCTGAATAGTAACCTTCATACTAGGATGTTATACTGGGCACCATATCTTGGTTGAGTACTTCTAATTATTGAGGAGTAACGCCAGACCAATATGATACTGAAAAACATTTTGTAAGGATGCACTTAATAAAAAGGGACACAAATCAAAGCCTACTATCAGGCGGAAATTGTGATCACTTTTGATGATGACTACATTATACAGTTTAAAAAGAGACTTGACACAAATTTATACAAAAAAAACTAAAAAAAATGGCCTTAAATGACCCAAGTTAATCTGGTCAGTCGGGTCCAATGGCAGTGACCGTAAATAACCCAGTGTCATTCATTCTCTTGAGTTGCGCCAAAATATGACTGACTAATTATTTAATCGAGTGTCTATTTAACATGAGGCGGCTCACACTTGGCCCCCATTGTTACTCTGTATGCAGTCCTCATAGAGCAAAATACAACCATAATGGAAGCAAAGTGTTGGGTTAATTGATAAGTCCGAGGTCCTGAGTGTGGAGGAGTGTGGCAGAGGGAATGCTTTACGGCTGTGCAAATGAAGTGGCTGCAGTGTTTGATACATGCTGTAAAACGTTTATGGAGAATGAGCATTCCTTAGTTCTCACTATTGTAACGTGGACACTAATGCTACAGAACTTGATAGATGGGTGGTCGTGATATGTCGGAAATACATAACCTCCACATACAAGATACATCATAAACGGCGGAAACATGAATTTCCTGCTCCTACTCAATCTAATTTCATTGTCCCGTCTTACAGCGTTTACTGTAGGTATTAATTGCTTATGAATAGGCTTCTCATTAAAAAGATCCTTCATACATCAGCTGTATGCATCATGATGATACATTACGGCTGATGTCATTAGGAGTGAGCAGCCCTGTGTCTGTATGCATGCTCACACACGGCTCCCTTCCCTCTTATTTGAACCTTTGCGCCCACGGTACAATAACAAAGCCACACCAGGTAGGTTGGAGAAGGCTATGTTTTTGAACAAGAATGGCTGTGTTTGAGTGTAAGAATGTTAAAGCGATAATATTTAAGCAACACAATGTTGGTTCAGTAGCAGCTTTTATATCAGCATATATCCATGTATTTGTACAAACTGTATACTCTTATTGTTTATAGATGTGTGTTGTTAAAACCGAAACTCTGGAATACATTGATGTATCTTAAATTCTGATCAGATGCTCGCCTCTTAAAGTTTTGATGGATGCAAGTCTAATACAAAGGGAAGGAAAGGCTCGGAGCACAGACAGACACAGACGTGACCACTCACTGTAGAGTACTTGATTAGCACGAAGCCTCCTAATTAGCCATACTCTATGGTTAAAGGCAAAACTGCTCGTGCCATGGCTAATAACACAACCTAAGAATTAGTATGAACAAAGAGAGCTTTCCCATAACTGAAATTAGTCGGTTCTGCTGCACTGAGCTTGTGCAGAAGCTCGAAATTCTTTATTGTGAATTATCTTAAAAATGAATAAAAAAATTCAAGCTTTTAAATGTTAATGGGTTTGGGCACCACTTATGAAACTGTTACCTTTTGTACTCATGAACTTGTCAATGAATTTGAGTAAAAGAAAGCTCCAGAAAAGGACAGCAAAGTACGCATTAGCCTAATGCTGATATTCTGGCTAAAATCTTAATTGCAGACTTCTCACTCAGATGATGCCCTAAACTCCCCCACACAATCCATTTTTTTTTGACCACAGTAAATGCCCCATCCTTGACTAATTAGCTATTGGTAAGTAAATAGATGTATTAAAGCTGAGGGATCCACGTCTCATTCTGCAACATTGGCATGACAGGAATTGAAAAAAAAGAACTTTACTCTAAAACAGATCAATGATTCTTTGCATTGTTTTGCCAGTGTTTTATGTGAAATTAAAGAGGAATGACTGAATAAAAGAAGTGTGTAAGTCTGAAGTATGTAAAATTCTGCTATTACAACAAATGTGGGCGGTGAAACCAGGGTCACAGATGAGCCAGAATAGGGGGCTGTCATACATATAGCACTTTGGCATACGTGGGAACGAGAAGCTGCGTGACTATATGGGGACATCTTGATTTTCCAATGCGGAGGGCCACGCTGTGACCGAGATGGCTGAGGTAAACATAGGTCCAGGAGTCATGGGCTATTTCTAGAGCTTAGTTTTCTGACTGGGGACGTTGTGTACTGCCAAGAGCTGTGATAGCCAAGCCAAGGCCTGGGAATAGGCAAAAAAGTGGGCTATGTTAATGATGACGCTTCAAGCTGTGTAGAGAAGCGAAGTGTGGCTTAGGGTGATGATTACAAGCAGGGCTAGGTAATGTGGCAGAGGCTGGGTGAGAGGGCCACGGCTAGCCTTTGAAAATAATTAGGAGCATGCCTGGACAACATAGCTAGATAATGTGGCTGAGGGGGGTGACTGGTGAGGCACAATATGAAGATGATGAGCACCAGGGTTGAGCTGTCCACTCTACTGGCCCTGTGAGCTGTGACAAGACGCACTGCTGGCTGCTGCTGTAGCTGGGGGTGATGCCAATGATAGGACTAATGCACTAATTACCACAGAGTGTGGGGAGAGAGCGTAAATAGAGGTGCAGAGATACAGAAAGATGAACCTCAGCCAAGCGAAACGGAAGGGGGGGAAATCTGAACTCTGATGAGTTTAGAGTGACAGCAGAATGACAGGACGAGGCTGACAACTGTCCTCGTCATCTTGTTCAGCTACATATGCGGTAGTATTGTACTTAAATGAGGAAAGGTTAGACAAACATTCTAATAATAACTTGGCAAGCGACAAAAAAATTGTCCTGTAAGTTAGTTTAAAAAAAAAAGAAAAATATGTTCTTGGACAAACATGAATATATTTGACATGATATTAAGTTTTGCAAGCACAAATCTAGCATATCATACTTGTATTGTATACCACTGGTTCTCAACCTTTTGTGCCTGGCACCTCCCACAAACCAATACAACAAAACCAACGTTGACAAACACATCCATTCACATCTCAAAATGGGCAGTTTCCCAGGCCTGCTCAGGTCTGCTTTTCTTTGACAGGTGCAAATCTAGTTTTGACAGTAGTCCAAGCCCAAAGGCCATCCTGTGACCTCTCCCAAAGAAGGTTATGGACATCAGGCTTGTTCGAGCCCAATATGTAACGATGACCCAAAAAGTAACACCAAGCCAAATTGTTTTAAAATATAATGTAATAAAACTCGAAATGTAATAATTGGCCAATAATTTTAAAAAGATTTAACAAGAATTTAAATGTGATCTTAAACATGTTTTTGTGATTGGAGAAATTGATACAGAAGACTATAAATGACCTGGGCAACAACCATAAACTGGATATACTGTAAATATACGTATGAACAAATAGTCCACATTTTTAGAACTCATACTTTCAGTATTATTCAAATTGAAGCAGTTCAAGTTCACGTCCAAACCATAAGTCATTGACTCACTTTATAATGTAATAAAATGATCACGATTTTAGGGGAAAAATATTTTGCCTGTCCCATAATGTAATATTTAAAGTTTTGGGCTCAGCATCTTGTTACATTATTGACCACTTGTTACATTTTGGGTTTTATTACATTATTTTTCTTACATTTCGGGCTGAGCACTTTTGCTATATTGTCCACCAGTTATTACATTTCGGGCTTTATTACATTATATATTATTACAATTCGGGTTGTTGTTACATTTTGGGTCGTTGTTCCTATCGGGCTCTAACAAGGCTGGCAGCTGCTGTGGTACTCAACTTTGAGAACAGTAGCTGCAATGTAGTTAAATGTTTTGAAAAACAGATTCCAATTTTTGGTTTAAAGAGAGCATGGATGTCACAATCTTGGGAATGGTTCAAAATAACCAAGTTCAAAATGTCAATATGTAAATCTCTTGAGTGCAATATGTTTTTGCCTGCTTTCAGCAAACAAAAGCAATTGCATTTTTCTGATTCTTTTTAGGTATCTTTTTAAAGGTTTTCTTTGATTTGTTTTATATAACCATGTCCACAAAAAGAGGTAGTCCTTATCCAGCCCAGTTCTAAAACAGCACTGTCCTTAAGATACTTCCCAGTGATGGGTTGGTGAAAGTGTTTTGATAGCACAGAGATGCTGCTGATGTGTTTGATTATGCTGGACTAAAGCACTGCTTGCGAATATAGTTACCCTACATTGGGTGCTGCTCGCATACAGGGCGAACTCAATTTCTCTGGTTGTCACAATGACATAATGAGTCACATATATAATCATAACAACCAAAGTGCAATCAGTCTATCATCTTATGGTCGAACAAAACAGTTTAAACTCGCTGGATCTGTTCAAAAGACCGATATGAAATAGCTACTAAATGGCCACAGCAGGGAGTTCACTCAGTTTGGTGACAAACAGCAGCAGTTAAAGTGATAATGTCCATAATGAGATCATAACACAATCACAATCCTTAACACATTAATTGAAGAGACTGTGACATATTGCAAGAAAATATAGAAGTTGATGACACTGTTTTTATTCTAAACTAATTGTAGTAAATGCACTTTATTTTCATTTGAGATGAGTGGCAGTGTAAATTTGACCGATAAGTCATGTTATCTCTGATGGCTGTCATTTTGTCATTGTCATTAACAATATATTCTGCAAATATTTCAAAATGTACCGAGCAATACTCATTTCACTTCCCCAGCGTCTATTGTCACGTGGAGTAGAGCCCCATTCACCCGCCCACTCACTCCCCATACTTATTTATCTCCACTTCCTGGGGCCGTGTTAGTTCACCACCACCACCTCTCACTCTCTCTCTCTCTCTCTTTCTTGCTCTCTCTCTCTTGTTTCCGGACAATTGGTTCTGGGTGCTGGTGGTGGGGGGTAAGGGGTTGGGGTGGAGCTGCTGGGAACTGTGTGTGTGTGTGTGTGTGTGTGTGTGTGTGTGTGTGTGTGTGTGTGTGTGTGTGTGTGTGTGTGTGTGTGTGTGTGTGTGTGTGTGTGTGTGTGTGTGTGCATGCATGAGAGAGAGTATGAGCACTTGTGTATGTGAGTGTGTGTGCTGGGAAGTGAGCTAATAAAGGACGGTGATCCATGAAAGGCCTTGAGCAAAGACACAGTCAATTACCTAATGCCTGGACCAGACCGCAGGGCCCATACACACACATTTTCTCACTAACGTACCTATACACAGTCGCACACCCACTTCCATGCATATACCTCATTTACGTATACATGGAGAGGGGCCAGTGGAGGGCAAAGCTGGGAATTGTGTGAATGTACGTGGGCGGGTGTACATATGTGTGTGATGGAGAGTGGCGATTTATTAAATTGCTGTCACTTTTGACAAATTTGTGCAACAGAATTTGAAAGGTTTAGGCTGCATGCTTCTCTGTTTTTCCTCTTTTCTTTGAGGCCAGAATTATACCTTTCAAATCAAACTCATGGATTGCCATAAAGCAATGACAGCTATTAGACCACTTAGGCTGAACACTGGATAGAGAGGTTGCCTCAGAATCAGGCTCCAGCTATGGCTTCACCTGACATTTATTTACTTTGATGCAAACTTGTCAAAACAGCTTTCCAAACACAAACAAAGAAACTCATGGCAGAGTTTGAATACAAGTTCGTTCTTTTTCCTTAAAAATGTTGTCGCGTTAATTACGTTTAACAAATGATAGGAGCCTGAACTGAACACATCGTATTTGGAATACTCCATTGTATGTGGCAAACAAATAACATAATGAAGGGACAATATTATTACCAACCTGTAATAAAGCCAATTATGTAAGAAAAAAGTTAAAGATTTATCACAACCATGAGTGAGAGAGCTGCATGTTGTGTCCTCAAGGAATGGAAATGACTATCCCATCCACTAGACCAATTCTTCTTATGTAAACTGCAAAAAATGGCTTCTATTTCAAAGAAATGCAGTCCTGCTAATGCATAATTACATTATTTGCTGCAGTTACAACGTTTTGAAAGGAGAGTTTAATGCTACTTAAATCAGTAATAAATGATTACCTTATTGGCAAATGTTCTGAAAAATCACACGCACACACATTTAATTATGTGGTCCTATAACACGCGTATTGTTTCCATTGAACACAGTCACAAACAGGACATTTACACATTTTCGTCAATTAGAAATTAAAGGTTTGTGCTCGGAGACGGATTTAAACTCACACTCTCAATTCATGGTAAATAGTGCAATGATGTCTCCTTACTTTAGTTCAAAGCTTGTTTTAGTTTTAATTAGGAATCATGCACGTGTGTGTCCACCGCAGACAGTAAACTCATTACCACTCGCAGGCTAATCTGCTCCTCTGTATGCATGTGAGTGTGAAGCACTGTTATTAACCCTCTGTTTGATCCTTCTTACACACTCATTTCCAGACTACAGTATTAAAAGACCATCCACTTTTTTGCCACCCCAGGCTTTATCAGCCTTTTGTCCCACTGCCACTAAATGACTTAATAAGCAATAAATCTTTTATTTTCAGCTATTTCATCTTTGATGACTTGTCAAGACAATGTTTTGCCGTACCAGGCTTTCTGTGTATTTGGGGTTGGGTGGGATTCACATGCCACTTATCATTGTTTGATATTTTAATCTTTTCCAATCTGCAAACTGTGTCAGGTAAACAATTGTGTGGTTGTCTCGATGAGCTTTTTGACATCCAGAGAAGGAACAAGAAGAATACTCTACACCGTGAGCATCAGCTTTTTTTATTCGGACAGCATGTGTTTATACGGACCAAAACGGTCCCAGTTTGTCACGGGGGAGTCTTACTGACTCGTGTTGACGTCGCTGATTCTGGGCCTCCTCCAGATGTGTGTAAGTGGTCTGGAGGCACAACATCATGTCAGAACAATGCACACGCTGCCCCCACGTCTCTCCTGACTTTCTGAAGAGATCCTGGAATAATACCACACATAGAGAGACAGGGTATGAGTTGAATAATGACCACTGCACCTTTCTGTTACAGTCCCCACACATTTTGCTTTCTCTAACCCCCGATATCAGAGGTCAGCACTTTTTTATTGTTCTGCGTGAAAGGCCAAGAGAGATGTGAAAAAATAGAGAGAAACAACAAAGAAAATAAATAAGGAAAGAAAAAAAAGGTGTGACCATGCTGCAGAGAGGGTGAGGAACAAGGAGCGTCATAAAATGTGCAACAAGTGCATGACCACAAAATACTTCAAAATTAGTGTCACTGAACTGACAATGCATTTTTTACATTTCCTTGTGATTGTAATGGAATACAAGTGTACAACACCAGGGCTGTATGGTAAGGTACTCACACTTTCTTCACATTAAGAATATTCCCAGTGCAAGTCCGGGCTGGGCTTTTCTGCGACAGTTTGCATGGCCACCTGTCCAGGATGTACCCTACCTTCTGGAATCAGCTCCAGCAGCCCCCAACCTATTGTGAATGAGCCTATCTAGAAGATGAATAGATGGATTCTCTTAAATACTTTCAACAGCTGCAAATGTAAATGAAATGTAACACATATAAGGCTTTTTTCTGCTCTGACTAAACTCATCCAACTTATGCTCGACATCAAACAGATTTTCTTTTTGGGGGGGTGGGTGGGGGGGTTCACTTTCACAAACAAGTCAGTTTAACTTTAAACAGCTGTCTGTCATCTTATTTGTTGTGCAGCTGACATTGCGATGCCTTCCCTGGAGTGACTGGAGTGACTGGAGTTTCTGATATGGATCACATTTGCAAAGACAAAGAGAAGTCATTTTGAACAAGTTTTGGAGCTTCTCGTGGCTAAACCTTATGTTTCCCTGACATCTCCATCTCATTTTTGTTGCATTTATAATGTTTAATATACAGGGCGTTAAAAACATCTTTAGTCCAATAGATACTGTTTCATTGCTTGAATGCGAGAGTATGCCACTGCCACAAGTTAGGCCAAATTTGAATGCTTTAATTTGAGAAACTCAGCAGACGTTTTCCAACCCAACACACGAGCATGTATAATAAATAGGGGGTATTCCATTTTTATCATCAATTATTAACTGCAGCATGAAATAAGACTAAATCAATATTTGAAGTTAAAAAGTTATGTGTACACTTTGAAGAGTGCAGATTAACTTAAACGTTTTGCTTTGTTTAAGGTGACCTTCAGTTGTTGTTTGCTGTTAAAAAAAAAAAGAAAAGGGAGGGAGAAAAGGGGGGAGCGATAGAGGGAGGGACAGGGACCCTGTCCTTGCTCCTATCACCACGGGATCAGTGGCCTGCCCTGACCACTTCCACAGCCAGCACCTCAACCTTATCCATCACCACTAGATAGTTATCACACTAGGGATGGAGGAGTGTGGGGTGAGCATGAAAGAAAGAAACAGGGACTTCCTGCACTCATGACACACCCAAACACGCACACAAGCATGCACATGCATACGTCGAAGACAGACAGAAAGGCAGAGGCAGGGGAAAAATGCAGGTAGAAATGTAGATAAATAAAGCGTCTTGTTCACCGTAGCATCTTAGACCTTCTGGACACTATTAATGAACTTCCCTCACCATGCCAGCTGGATGGATGTATGTCAAGTGCAGCTAATAAAGTAAGACAAATCCACGCCTCATTTCTGCTCACTTATGTTTTACATTACTTGAAACTAATAATAGGGAAAGTACTTTGCCATAAAGAGCTCCAGAGCGTAAATAACACAAATGGTAAAATGGCTTCTCATCAAGCCATCAACTTACACATGCACATGCACGCGCACGCGCACACGCACACGCACACACACACACACACACACACACACACACACACACACACACACACACACACACACACACACACACACACACACACACACACAAGCAGAGAAAAATGCACAACTTCTCGTAACAATCGCACGGCTGTCTGTGATTTATCGTACTGTAATATCATTTCTTGCTCTGTAACAGCCAAGAGAAATGTGCAATTAGCTCCAGTTCATCTGTCACACTGCTTTAATGCACCACTCAAAAAGAGTTTAAACGTTAACACTGAATAAAGCAGACACTTGTAACAGTTATACCATCACAGTTAGTGAGCGACTGTTCAAAACGGTAATTCCTAACAATGAAACAACTGCATTGTTCGGTTAAAGAACACCATTAAGGAACACTGAAGTTGAAGAGAGTATAATTGGGCCATCTATAATTACATAATTACCTGTGTGCTAGTCCCTTTTGTCAAAACATGCATGATAAAAACTATTTTCTTTCATTTGTGACGTTTGCGTGTATATTTGGATGGTTATTTTTGGGACCTTAATTGTCTAAATGCAATATTTGTAATAACTATTTTTTTTCCCCTTTCCGTCCTTTCTTGCAGACAATTCTGGCTGAAGAGTAACAAATACCAGAGAGGTATTTGATAAAAGTAACACTTGAACCATTGAACCCCCCCCCCCCACTGAAAACAAAATAAAAACAAAACAACTGCTCTTCTTAGCATCATGCCAGCCTATTGTATTTCAGAAAAAGAAGTAAACTAATTGCACAGAGTAAATCACTGAGGTAACGTATGTGTTTCCACTTTTATGAAATCAAAATGTACATATCTTGGAAATTCTGGCCTAATAAATTATTGAGGTTTTGTGAAACACCCTTCTAATCTGAAATGAAGCCACCAACAGGCCCAGGGTGTTTGTCTCTCCCTAAAAGCACTGACATGGCATTTCTTTTTGAAAATGGAGACAGTAAGCATTGCTGTGTCATTGTTTTTCTTATATTTATCATTGGTAAAGTTACCATATTTAACTACATTAAATGACTGTGCTGTGAATTAATGCTATATAAATAAAAAGACAGACATGTTTTCATTGCTCTGGGAAGTCTCCCCATAGAGACTTGCGTTTTGTCCCCATAAGGAAGACGTGTCAATATATCACTATCTATTGTCATGAATAGCCGACACACTACCCAGAAACACAAAGACACACAAACATTTGATAATACCACACAGCTACACATAGTACTCAATGAAATACAGGCACTAAAAGACTCTGTGCAGTAGCCCCCAAGAGGGCTGTCTGCCATGCTTTAATGATGTCATCCTTCTTTAAAAAGACTTTTAAAGGATCTCTGCTTTCATCAAGGACCATCCCTCATGGGGCAATAGGGGGAGGTGGAGGGGCTTTAATAATTAGTATGACACTTTTAAAATAATGCCCTCTTCTACCTCTCGCACATGTTTTAATCCTTTTTTCCCACTTCTTCAGCCTCAGTCTTCACATCTCTTTGTCCTAATAATGCTGTGTACTGTCTCTTTTTTTTTATGTTTGTTATAGTGGTAGCGTTTACCATCATCACCTGATCTTTCTTGCTGGCGATTGGAGGCAATGCGGGCATGGAGCAGCAAGTTCTTGTGGTTTTCATCCAAGGGGACTTGAGAGTCTCAGTGAAACTGGGGTCAGCTGAGCCATGGATGCCCATGGGACAAGCACTGCCCCTGGAGGCCAACTTGGTCGGGGTCTGGTACTTGACCTGCCTCAGTAGTAACTCCATCTCATGGGGGGCTGTACTGAATGGAGAACTGAAGACTCCTGGGCGCTGAGGAAAAAAGTGTAACATTAAAGAAACAGGAGATTAGTAAGATTGAAAAATACATGCTGATATAAAACATTACAAAACAATTTGCATTATAGACAGAATCCCTGTGAATTTTCTTCTTTTTCTGCCAACAAGGAAACTGCAAATAAAAAAAAAAGAAAATGTATGCAGAGCATGACAGCCAACATCTTCTATACAATTTAATAAAGACGGGAAGAAACATGAGGAGAAAGACCTCCTGCTAACCGCACATAAGCCTGCAGCGAGGGGAGAACGCTAACCAACAATAAAACAAAGTTAAACTTTGAGGCACATATTGTGACTCTCACAGCCTTGCTCATTGTTTTTATGTATCCGGGTCAGATGTCATTGGCATTGTTTTTTTAAAATCCACATAGAATAATACAAACTAATTTGGTTTATGAGGAGGGCTATAACAATAAAAAGCAGCCAATATATTTAATTAAAACTAACAAGTATTTAAACTTTAAAAAAAAAAAGTTTTGTTTGGCTATGTTAACTTTGTGATAAGGAGGTGAACTTACAGGAGTGGTATGGTGGTGAGGTACAGGGTCAGGGCTCACATCTGAGTTGGGACTATTTTGTGTGGCGTTAATATGTTGCTAATGAGCCTGTGTGTGTGTGTGTGTGTGTGTGTGTGTGTGTGTGTGTGTGTGTGTGTGTGTGTGTGTGTGTGTGTGTGTGTGTGTGTGTGTGTGTGTGTGTGTGTGTGTGTGTGTGTTTTCGCTATGACTCTTAAAAAAAGCCACACAAGCTCAAGAAAAACTGCGGCAGACAGTTCAAGATATTTTCATAATCAGAAGTGCTTGTGTTACAAAAACTGGCAACTTGACATTGTCAGTGAACACGAAGGTTTGAAAGTTGTCATGTGACTATCTCTGCTGCAGTGATGATTGAGATCGGTAAGTGGAAAATCTTTCCCCCTGTCGACGACTTTTCCACATACTTTTTTTACAAGAATGAAATTGAATGTCCCGAGAATTTAAAACATATAAATAAGTAAACAAGTTCTGATATTTGACCATTTTAGTAATAGACCACTGATAGCTACTTTAAGAAGTGCCCCACACTCAAAATAGGATAAACTCACAGGATCAGGAACAACTGTACATAACAAACTAACAATAACCACAAAAAGACTGGCTTGTGAAATATTTAACTTGAATGTCACCACATATGAGCATGCGTGCGTATGCGCAGACAAACAAAAACAACACACACACACACACACACACACAAGTCCAAAAGTACCAAGCTAGCTATTGGAAGAGCAATGATGTTGACCCCAGGAACACAGCATCTCTGTCTCTGTCAGAGGGACTTGGGGCCTTTTGGTAAGCTGTGTGTGTGTGTGTGTGTGTGTGTGTGTGTGTGTGTGTGTGTGTGTGTGTGTGTGTGTGTGTGTGTGTGTGTGTGTGTGTGTGTGTGTGTGTGTGTGTGTGTGTGTGTGTGTGTGTGTGTGGGCTCAGGTCCGAGAAGTGAGGAAGGATGAACTGTGTGGGAGAGCCATCTATTCACTGCTGACAAGGTCAGAGCTACGAAGGGAAAGAGTCCCCTACCATATGCAGAGAAAAAGAAAGAGCTATGGAGAGAGAGAGAAAAGGAGATGGACAGAGGACAGGTGGAGCACATAAACCTTCCTACATTTCCCACTGGCATCTTCATATTTTAACTATGTTATTTATTGAGAGATGGAACAGCACCAATGCACATAGCCGTTCCAAAAACATTTGAGGGATAATGCAACATCCAACAAAATGCAAACCTAAGGGATCCAATACCTCCACAATAATAATAATTTGAAGCTATGAGTGAATATTTGTCAAGAGTTGAACACCGGATACCTTATTAGACTTGATGATGATGCTGGTCGCACAAGCTTGGATCGAGACAAAGAGAGAGAGAAAGAGAGAGAGAGAGAGAGAGAGAGAGAGAGAGAGAGAGAGAGAGAGAGAGAGAGAGAGAGAGAGAGAGAGAGAGAGAGAGAGAGGCCCACTGGTGCTGAATCAACAGTGACCAGTGTGCTTTGTCTTCATTATGATCCCAGTGGGGAGTCACAGAGATGCGTAGATGACACACACACACACACACACACACACACACACACACACACACACACACACACACACACACACACACACACACACACACACACACACACACACACACACACACACACACACACACACACACACACACACACACACACACACACACACACAAACACCTGTGCCAGGGGAAGTACTAAAATACTACACTCAGCACATCAGAAGAGCCATGAGGACACCTACTTACTCATGTGTCGGCAGACACACAACTCAACACCACCCAGCCCACTTGTATTTACAAAATGAAAGAGTGATGACTTATTTTTTTCTCTGTAACTGTTTTCTTAAAGAACTTGTGTCAAGTAGTTCTCAACTCGGTACCTGTGTGAGTTCCTGCACATTTAGCTGAGCATGTCTGCGCATGTACATACTGTATATCTACAGATGCTCCCTTAAATGCGCATCACATTTTACACATGCACTTCTGTGATAACCAAACCTTTTCAAATTCATCCATGATTGAAGTCACTGTTGCAGGTTTCAATGAGTCAACCTGTGATTCAAACGGCAGGACGAATTTGTAATAACTGAGTACTCCTGAATTTTGTGGTTGTGTTTATAATTTTTTTGTTTAACAAGAATTAAAATGTACCATTTGCATATGGTGCATGTGTTGATGCTGTTATAGACCATGTAGACTGACCTGCTTTGTGCTGAGGAGATGGTGTAACCGATGAGCTTGGTACACTTTGGCAGTCTGCTCTTTTATCTTCTCCAAATAGTTTCTTTCTTGTTTCTGAAGTTCCTCAAGCTCGTCAAGCTCCCTCCTATAAAGGAACAGAAATGACATAAAACTGATATACATGTGAGCTGATTGACAGGAATTAGGTTCTTTAATTATTTCATGCAAACAGAAAATATGAAATTTTGCAGCCTTCACTAGTAGCCAGTTGGTCCACATTGGCACAGTAGTTTCTCATATTTATAGAGTCCCAGAACGATATGTCTGCTAATGACTGATTCAATTTACCCGTGACCACAGGTCACCTCATGTCACCTCTACATGTGTTACATTAAGTTATTTGAGGAAAAATGACAAAATATTCCAAAGACCAAGTTAAGTTGTTATTTTAAGCAAATATGATTATGTTTAGATGGAGATACCGCCAATCAAAGGCTTGTTCACAATATACACCAACAGGCCACAACATTATGACCACTAACATGAGCAATGATGTAGAGATAATTGGTATTATTCACTTGACCAGTTGGTAAGTGAAACATACTTGGCAACGGAGTCACTAACACTTGAACTAGAGACTGGGTCAGAGTATCTTCAAAATTGCTGTTCTTGTGGGGTGTTCCTGGTCAGCAATGTTCAGTATCTACTGAAAGTGGTCTAAGGAAGGAAAATGATAAACCTGTGACATGATGCCAAGGCTCATTAGTGCAGGTAGTCATGTGGAAGCTCCACGTCACAACTTCTCTGACTTGATATTTACTCCTATCATTGTAGTGTCAGATACCACAGCACATCTTCACAGGTGGATTCCATTCCTCAATGGCTCAGGTCTGTTTTGGCGGCATACAGGGACTTATTGGGCAGTAATGTTGTGGCTGAGCAGTGTAATTCTCACATGTGCATGTATTCTACAATAGTTTTTGTGCATTTGAAACACAGACGTCTGCTAAGAAGCGGAATTCCCTCAATTGTCCTTCAAATGAACAAAAAACAAAAACCAAAAACCCCCAAACTGTCTAATCACAGTGAGACAGACATGGAAAGATGGAAGAGCTGTGGGAGAAAGACAGGGGAATGAGACTGTGCATGGAAGGAAAAAAGCAAAGTGAGAGCGTGAGAGGCTATAAGTGGGAGGATGATGGATATATTTCATCACCGCAGCCAGGACAGGTCTGTCCGTGACATCTGTTAAGCGAAGCTGGCTAAATGGGATGCATTAAAACCCCATACACAGCAATTTCATTCCACAATCACACAGCCCTATTGTTACAAGGGGCCAATAACTTAAGAGGAGGATTGGAAACAATTACTAAAACACACATGCCATGATAATGTGTGAACACACGCACACAAAGCTCGGAGTAAAAGCAATCTAATTCCACGAGTGCAATACCAATAAGAATTTAGCCATAGCTCATGAACAATCCTAGGACTTTTTGTCTTTTCCTATCTCTCCTTTTCTTTTCCCTCTAATTCTTCTCTATGCTTTGTTTCCCCACACAACTTTAGTTTTCAATTACAAGGCTCCAGAGAGGAGGTAACACATCCTGCAGCGACTGACATTTAAAAAGAAATCACAACGCACTCGCATTGCCTTTGCATTTTCATTCCTTCCTCAGCACCAGATTAAATTACAAAATAAATGAAATATACAGAGCACTGTGCTTGCGTGTGTGCAGGCAGAAAAAAGAGCAAGTGTAAACTTGCATATGTACCATTAAGCAAAGTAATTTAATATAGTTTGGATAAATATTGAGGTTGCTTGGCCTCTATTTGTCCACCTGGTTAACAGGGATATTACTTATTAAATGTAAGAAATAAAGTTCTGGCGTATTGTGGGGCAGTGTGGTTCACAAACCATTCGGTGTCTGTGTGCACATCGATGTATTTGCGCTTGCTCATGTATTAACATCACATTAAAAATTGACTGCCAATGTTTTGGGGGTCAGGACCCGTTTTAATCTGCCTGAGCAAAAGAGTGGGTTTTTTCCAGACTGTGCCCATTGCGTGTGTGTGTGTGTGCGCGTATGTGTGCATGTGTGCGTGTATGTGTGTGTGTGTGTGTGTGTGTGTGTTGCATTGAATGGGTGACCTTTGCTTCCCTGCCCCCAGCTCCAGTGTTATTAATTGCTGTGTAGTGGACAAAAGCCAAACAGATTTGTAACGGCTGAAGGCACCTCGATCTGTGTCGACCCAACCAGCCGCCACAACATACAACCCTCATTAGCCCTCTTCGGCAAAAGGCTCAGAGCCTGTGAGTGTGAGTCGTGTGTGAGTTGTGTGAGTTGTGTGTGTGTGTGTGTGTGTGTGTGTGTGTGTGTGTGTGTGTGTGTGTGTGTGTGTGTGTGTGTGTGCGTGCATATCAAAGTGAAAATAGGGGAAAAAATGCAGCAGAAGTCAGTGATGTCAACTTAAAAAAAAAAGAACTATATGTAAAAAAAAAACAACCAAAAAAACATGCTTTAGTTGATACAATACCCCCCAAAAACAAAACAAAAAAATCTTGTGTTTTTTCGTTGGACACAAATACACACATCAGTTCACAATACATTCATCATCCAATATGTATATCTGGAATACAGATATCCTATTGACTGAAGACATTAAGTGACTTTTCCATAATTCCAATTCTTTGTGTCATGAAGGCAAACGTTTCAAAGTTAAATGTATTAGATCACCCGGCACATATTTCTGCCACCAATCATTTGTTCATTGCTCTTTAAGATCAATGCTGATGCTCAATGATAATCAATACATCAACATTTGCTGTCGTGCGAGAATGTGTTTCAAGCGTAAAACAGTTTTCTCTATTCTGATGAAATTATTCTGTGTTTTTGAAGGACTGACCATTTTAACAGCGTGCATACCTTTCTAGGTTTTGTGCTTTGATATGCTATTTTCACAATATTATAGTATTATAGTGAAGGAGACCCTGAGGCTTTGATAAAAGCCCTCTTATGTGCTGAATTAGCCTGATGTGTTGCAAGTTCACTAAAAGTTCTGTTAAAGAGAAAGAAAATGTAAACTCTACAAAGTCAGTGTTTCAGTGTTAGTTCTATGATATCAAATGTTATAATCTAAAGTTTTATGATTCTCAAATTGCATTTTCACAATTTTATTTTAACATAACCTATAACATTTAATCACTTATGCCCTGCATAACATAAAACATGGTCTAAACACTGTGACTGCAGATGAATCTTGACAGCTGCTGAACTGCTGAACAAGCAAACCACTCTCAAATGACTGAAACCCGCAGTGACATTTTCACCCTGGACTTTTAACTTATTTAAATGGCTAATATAGTACTGCTATATTTCTCACTTCTCCCTCAATAATTTACTGTCTAGTTCACAACAGGGCATCAGGGATTGATGGGATATCATAGAGTGAGGCATTGTGGGACAGCAGGCCACACCTACGGTCGCCCGGGCCAGTGGAAGAGCCCCTAATTGGCCAAGTTCTAAATATTTAATAGAGGCTTGACCTGATTGCCTGTTTTAATTGCTCCAATTGAATGATTCAATAGCTGGCATGGGAGGGAGTATTCAGGGAGTCAATTCAGACAGTGACCAGCTCAATGTATTGAGCCTTCAACATCATCTTAACATGGGCTTTCCACTGAAGTGACTGACTGATTAACTGACTCTTAAAGTCATGAAAATGGAGAAAAAAAACAACAATGACACGTGTAACATTTCTTGAATTGTGAAAACAAAAACAAGGATTTGCAAATTCATACAAAACTTAAATACTTGTTCCCCATTGTTTCACTCAGAAAAGTAATTTCCGAAGGAGACAGGGAAAGCAGTGCGCCCAAATTATACTTCCAACACACAGACACACACACACACACACACACACACACACTGAACATATAAATCCAATCACAAAGAATAAGTGAACTTGTCTGCACCCAAACTGGATCAGAAGGAAAGAGCAGCAAAAGAGAAGCTGACGCATAGAAGTGGAGACTGATCGCAGGGCAGGCCCGCACTCTCTCCACCATAGCAGCTCTCCTTTCATGAATGTCCTTGAGAGGGACACAAGAGAGGGAGGAATGAAGAAGGCTGGAGTAAAGGGAGACAGGAAAATGGGAGAGAGAGGAAGAGAGAAAGCACAGCACCAGGAGGAAAGGAGAATAAAAACTGTTGTTGCGCAGCCAGGAGACCGCTTTTTATACTGTTTAGGATAAGTTGAAATATTTTGCCTTGTTGTGGCAAGACTACAGAGAGTATTATTTATCTGATTATGGCAGTAATAATTACCCAGCTGTTTATTGCAGATAGAGGAATAATTCATGCAGTCAACAGGCCGTTTTAGTGGCAGCAGCGATGACACCAGCACATTTAGTAAATATGCAAAGTGGGCTTGCTCCGCTTTCCTAATTACCCCCATCGTCCCACTGCATGCTCTTATTAAAGCCTAGGAACTTTAAGTGTCTCCCTGACAAAGTGATAAATTGTTGGGGTATCAAGAAAAACTGTGGTAGAGTGGAGACTGCGCTAGGGTCTTGACTTCATTAGGCTATGCAGAAGGAGAGGAGGGATGAATGAGGATGGACAGTGAAACACAGTGAACCTGTGGTTGAGCGAGACAGGGAGAAAGATATAGATCAAAATAGATTGTAAAAGAGAGATTCAAGAGATGGAGATTAAGGAAGGGAGGTGAAGAGAGGGCAGTGGATAGAAATGGAGGGTATAAGTGGCACGGATAAGTTAGAAGCTGTACCTAATGAAATGACACAGATAGTGTAATGCTGGGGAAATCCGCCACGACAAAAAGAGACCGAAAAACAGGCAGAGTGAGAAAAGACAGAGAGAAGCCTGGCAGTGTATGTATTACTTCTACATCATTACCATGCACAGCTGATCAGTCTCACTAAATGGGGACCATTAGTCCAACTTTGAATAATTTATGCTGCGGTTTGGACAGACAGACAGACTTCAGGAGGGATGGAGTGTGCTGGTGGATTAAAAAGCAGACCTTTGCAGGGTGAGTGATCAGCCAGCGAGCGATCTGAGGGCTCAGCAGCTAACACGGAAAGGATATTTTAAATAAACGCCGGCATGGCGTTAATTGATCGTGACCCCAGCAGCACTAAATAAACATGTGATTAACTGGAGCGAAAGTGACCTCAACACCCTCGACCACTGTGGAGGAGGGGCTGTGTGTGTGTGTGTGTGTGTGTGTGTGTGTGTGTGTGTGTGTGTGTGTGTGTGTGTGTGTGTGTGTGTGTGTGTGTGTGTGTGTGTGTGTGTGTGTGTGTGTGTGTGCGTGTGTGTGTGTGCGTGTGTGTGTGTGTCACACAGTTGGAAATAAAACAGAAGGACTAGTGAAACCTGCAAAATTAAAGATAATCTTTTGCCTTGTGTTTGAATGGTGCTCTATAAATACATTTGCCTTGCCTTGCCTTTCAATATACTTTTACAATTACTTTTTTTGAATTCACTTTCTGATGTTTAATCATCATTTTTTGTAATGGGTTGTCTATAACTGTTGTGATACATGCAAATAAAGCAATCATTTATTTTGTGTAAAGGCGCTCAAAAAGTTCACAACCCACATGCTAAAGGTAGCAGTGTTCAACCTGTGCTGATAAACACAGGTTTTCATAACACAAGGTATGGCACGTTGTGTAAACTTTGATCAAATGATACATACTTTTTATTACTACTTTAGAATCCAAAGTAATTCATGGTCAAATTTAAATAGGAAATGTTAAGGATAGTGTCAGTAACTGGTTAAACGTGTCAGAATATTTAAAGTGGCTGTGTGTGCTTGTGTAAGTCTGCTTTTTGTGCACTGACACTCCAGTGGAAACACTTTCTTGACGGACTACACCAGCCTAGTTTCTCCCACCTCCAAAAGGGGCAAGGAGCACGCAGTAAAAGGTGGATTGCTGGTGGGGAAGTGAGGGGTGAGGGGGGGGGGGGGGGGGGGGGGGGGTCAGTGATCCAAGGAGCACTTTAACAAATTTACATTTAATTTTAGCAGAAGCCTAAAGATATTTTCGGGTAAAATATATCAGCAACATTAAAAACGTGACTATTAGCTAAACGTGATGGTTTTTTTTGTCAAAAATAAAAGATGGCGTATCTCTAGCAGTAAGCCCCGGAGCACAGGATGTTTTATTAATGCACGTGCTGCGGTTCAAATCAGAGGCTAATTTTTAATTTCTTCACATCATTCACCTCTCTCTCCCTCTCTCGTTGCCTCAAGCTTTTTAGAGGACTTCACCTCTCCCTCTCTCTCTCTCTCCCCCCCTCCCTCCCTCTCTCACCCCCCTCCCTCTTCTTTGTCTCTGTTCCATTCCCTTCCATTTCCATTCCTCCAACCTGAGTCCTATTCATCATAAAGAAATATAAAAACAACAGCTTTGGCTTAAGGTTTTTGAGATAATGTTAAAAAATTGGCCACTTAGAATATTAAATTCTTTTATCCTTTTTTACTTACCTGACGAGGTTATTTGTTACAGTGAGTCTTTCCAGGTAACGTTTCCGGGCAAAGAAGTTGTGGATATACTTCCTCACGAAGAATCCCCTCCATCTCCGCTGGATCTGTGAAGGATTACAGAGGTTTTTGTACAAGGCTGTTTACCATAGAGGAAAGTGTGGAAGTAAAACAACTCTGCTCATTGTGAGTAAAAAAAATTAAAACAAAAAGAATGAAGCCATTTTTCCATAGCAGTCACTTCAATGGGTTTATCAAACATATTGTGTCCTTTATGGAGACACTAAAATATCTGCACGTGAAGCAGTACCTTAATCAGTCCTGGGACAGTGACTGGGTTTTTGCGTTGTTATTTTGACCGCAGAGAAAATATAACGCATTAAAACTTTTAGTGATTTTTTATTTTTTTCGGTTAAATGACCGAATGGCCCACTTAAATAACATGTTTTTGCTTTGTTTTTGTTTTTTTACCTTGTAGTGACTATGGGACAATCCAAGGTGGGACAGACAACTGTCATAGTTCCATATATTTCACTGTATCAATCCACACTGTATCAATCCACACTGATCGAGGAGGCGGCAGATTAGCTTGCACACACCCACACACACCAGTGGACCATTTTAAAGCAAGGGGGCGGATGTCCTTCAGACTAATTAGGAGATTAAAACAATGGCAGGTAAAAGAATAATCACACTATGAGAAGAGGGGAAGAGGAGAGAATAGGAGGAGCGGAGGATGGGGAAAAACAACAAAGAGCAAAATGAGAATTAGCATTGATCTGCCAGTCAATAGATAATTTTAAATAAAGTAATTGCCGCCTCCCGAGTTCTTGCTGACCTTTGTTGACTAGTGAAATCGATGCTGTTGAATCTAATACAAATCCGAGGTGCAGCATGTAAACACTGGTTTCTATTACGGCCTTAATACATTATCCTCTTTTAGCTACCACATCGTGATAAAGACAACAGGAGAGAAGAAAAAAAAAAGAATTGAGTCAAAATTGATTCAAAGGAGATGTCACAAGGGGATTCTGAGATGATTGCTTCTCCCTTGGCTTCTCTCTGTCTCTCTATTTACACAATGAATACTTCTTGAGTAAAATAATACAGGTGTCCTTCATTTATGCAATTCTGCACAGTTTTTTTCCGTCAGTTCCATACACATGAATATACACGGCTGCCTTGTGTCACAAGGAATGACTTTGATATCGATATATATAAACACACTGTGTAAGTTCGGGATATATATATATATATATATAAAATAAAATAAATTCAACAGGTGCCATTATAAAAATGGTATTGGTGCACGGTGTGCTTTTGTAAACAAACCATTTTGTTTAAATAGGTTTTACAGGTTTTAACTACAAGTTTGAACTTTGCAAAGTTTTAAGTTACAAGTAATAGATCTGTTTGGACAATTCTGTCTCTGGATTTGCCCCATATCTTTTAAAGCTGTGGGCAGTGCACAGTGCAGTGCCCTGGGACCAACTCCACTTCTGAGGTCAAAGCATTGGTCAAGGGCAGTGGGGAGAAAACTGGAGCACCTGGAAAAATCTCAGACAAACACAGAGACTATACGAAGCACAGAAAAGACTCATTTGGCCCTTGTGGGGGTTTAAATACAAAACTTTGTTACGTCGTTAACCACTCAGCCATCAGTCCTTTTCACCTAATCTGCCATTAAGGCGTCTATTGTTTCCTTTAGGAAATTGTAGTTATTTTAAATGGGTTATAAAGGCCTCTCTTTTCCAACTTCAAAAGCTTTTGCTTTGCTCTACTTGGTGACATCACCATTACCATTTCACCCTGTGACCAAAACAGCTGGGTTACACTACTCTGCAGTAGAGGTTTCTCCCCTATAATGTGTCATTTATTAAAATGGCAAGGTGGCCAGCTTTTTTTTGTTTGGGTTTCTATCGCGTGTAAAACCTGAAGCCCACCATTTCCAGGATCTCCACTTAATATGAAAATATTATAAACATTTTTGTCTGGCTGGGAAGCGGCACACCCTCTTCAATAAACACCCGTGTTTTTTTTTTTTTTTTTTGTTGCGCAATAAAACCCTTTAATAGTTTAGGTAGAGAGAAACCATTAGCCAGAAAGGAAGACTATGTGGAATTGTAAAAATATAGGGTTTCTGACCAAGATCCTTACATAAAAATGCCAAAGCATCAGTCATAGCCTCAGTGATATGATTTATGAGTTGAACAGTAGGAGCTGCTAAGAGGATAAAGAGAACATTTGATAGACACAAGCACTGAGGCAGAATAAAAAAAATAACAAGAAATGGCTGTAAAACTGACCAACAAGTAAGATAATCCAAATATGTGAAGGAGTCAAAGGATTAACAGTAGTGGAACAATGTTACATGGGAAAGTGCTCTCAGTGCCGACTGACATTAGACTAATATCAAAGTGTTCTGAGATATACGATAAAAAGCACCAAACATAATGACATATCAGTTGAAGGCGTGTCAACAGGATAGCATATATTTTAAAGAAAATACATTTTCTTTGCTTTAGTAAAAATAAGGGGATATATTATCTATTTATTTTTTATTTTTTTTATAACAAAGAGTTATGATGAAGTGATTATGGACTGCTATTCATGGGGTCTGCCATTCACGGTACACACAGAGCAACAGAGTGTCCCCCCACCAAGACACTGTAGTGATATTTACCCTGACCGCCATCTCCTCATAGAAATTCATCTTCATGATAAAATATGCCGCCTGTGAACACAAAGGAAAAGATGGTGTTACATCTTGTCTCCCAGCCCTCTGATCTGTCCACAGCAGGCGTCAAAGATAAAGAGCTCTTTATACATAATACATTGCACAGTGGAAGCACAGATAGGGCCACTGAAGAGGGGAGGGAGGAGGGAAGAGGGAAGGGGGCAAAAACGGAGCGAGGGAAAGGAAGAGAGACAAGAGCTGAAGAGAAAGAGTGAGGGAGAAAGAGTGAGGGAGAGAGAGAGAGCGAGAGAGCGAGAGAGAGAGAGAGAGAGAGAGAGAGAAAGAGGGAGGTAAAGGAAGAGAGACAAGAGCGGAAGAGAAAAAGTGAGGGAGAGAGAGAGCGAGAGAGAAAGAAAGAAAGAAAGTGGGAGAGAGGGAGAAAAGGAAAGATAAAGAGAGAGTGGTTAGTGGGACTTTGTATCAAGGGGAGAACGCCCTCTCTTAATACACCAACGCAGACAAGGGCCAAGAAAATCTATGGTAGTCAAGCAGTGCGCTAATGGAGATGTATGACGGCCAAACGCTCTCCTCTGGATTTCATAATCAATGACAGCACTGCCACAGAAGAGACTAACAAAAGGCCAGAGAATATTCAGCAACGTACTCAACGAGCCGCCACGCATAAAATGTGCCAGTTGACCACTGGGGGCACATTTCAGGAGCAAACTGGAGTATCGACTATAAAAGGGATTCATATCTCAACGAGTCTTTTTTAATAATGACAGGGAAGAGAGGGAAAAGGGGACCTGTGTGTGTGTGTGTGTGTGTGTGGGTGGGTGTGTGTGTGTGTGTGTGGGGGGGGCAAAGACTTGAAAGGAGGTTGTAAATTCAGCTTGATGTTTTCAGAAGAGGCTTTGTGCAAGTCACATTACACATTATAAGATACGCAACAGAGGAACAGACAGACATACAGAAAGAGAGAGACCGAGGAAGTGTAGGACAGGATCTCTCAGGGCTAATTCAAAATAGCGCTCTGTGGAAACGTTGAGTGACTCAAATTAGCGGTCGTCTGTTTCTAAATGAGACAAAACAGCCTCTTTTAAGCCCATATGTGTATTGTGACACATCCTTCATTGTTTATTTCAACACCCCACCCTTCCATTTCTTGAACGCCTCCCAAACGGCGGCTGGCAGTTATGCTTTAGCAAACAGTCAATTTACAGGCATGATAAATAGCTTGTTGTGATACGTTTACAAAACTCAATCCAGGGGAAAATTATATGTGAGAGCGCTGGGTATTGGATCTGGTATCAACAATCTGTTCAATTAAGAAGCAGTTGGAGGCAATATGCCGAAAATGGGCCTTGTTTTACAAAAAAGCACACACACACACACACACACACACACACACACACACACACACACACACACACACACACACACACACACACACACACACACACACACACACACACACACACACACACACACACACACTTTCCTTCTTTCCATTTCTTACGACACTCTCTCTAAATGCATCCCAGGAATTGCGATGTAGATGGAATTCCTTATCACATTGCATCACTTTTCCTAAGTGCTAATTTCCCAATGTGTAATGACTGAATTATATTTCTTAAGGTCAGATGGTGGGACTTAGGAATATAGCAATTGAATTCTAATGCATGCTATCATAACATAATCAATATATCTATAGCTGTTCCAGGCGCTGGCTTACCTTCACCATTTGTCTGACACGTGCCCTTGCGCTGAAGCCCCGCCATATTTTCTGTATAATGATCGCCTTCTTGTGCAGATGGCTGTAATAAAATCATGTTGGAGAGAGAATTAGGCGAGTATTCTTAGGAGCTCAAACAAAGAAAAAAGCCTTAAAAAGTTATTCAAAGGAAAAATTAAACAGTGGATTTCATTGTTGGACCATTAGCTGTGAGCTTTATTGTCATAAAGGATCCAATTCAGTGTTTTAAAAAGCAAGCAAACATGTGTTTCTATAATTATGAATGGAGAGGTAGCTGTTCACACTACAATTAAAAAGGACTATTCTCATACATGGCAAAGTAAAAGTGCAAAAAAATACCACTGCTGCTATAAGCTCTGATCTCCTTCATAGGAAAAACAATGAAGTGAAGACTGTTTTTTGCATACAAATCTTAGGCTGTAAAAGGACTTCAATTAAAAGGTCAGGGAAACATTACACTTCCAAATACAAGCTCTCTCTCTCACACGCACACACAATGAGAACATCCCTGCTCTTAGCTCTTCCAGGCTTTTCGATCATGTCCGATGAGCCTTTCACCCCCTTCAGTCAGCAGCACACATTTGTATTCATCTTCAAACATACTCTAAATGCAAGTCCACTGCGATTCTCTGCCTCCAATGAGGCCATCAATTTCCAAAAGGCCATTTATATGCCCAGAAAATCAATGCTTATAGTGGGGATAGCACAACCCTGGAGTTGCACTTAGGCAGCTAAAATTGTTGCTAATTATCCACTTAACGCATTGATCAATTAACTAAAGTAATCTGAATTAACCTACTGTCTGGAAGTTTGTCTGCTGACCCTGCAGAATGGCACTGGGGTCACAGTATAGGAACAAGCACAGAGATATAGACATTCATTTCTCTCTGTGTGAAAGGAGCACAGAGTGCAAGCCACATTTATTCCTCCAGGCCATTTGCAAAGCTCTAGAAGTGGGATGATTATGGTAGTGAGCTAATAACAGGGTTTCCCTTGAAATTAACCCTTAAAGCCCTGTTTAGATGTTTTACAATTCTAGCTATACTTACACGCTATAGTGTATGGCAGTAAATAAATAATATACAAAAAGAAAATCAGTGTGTTTCCCCATCACATATGAAAAAGCTCCCCCAAGTCTATTCTTCTGATTATAGAGATTCAGGCTGATAACACACCCACCACACATATGTAATAATGTACCTCAGACAAGCCTGCACCTTGCAAGCTCTGAACCAGCTCTGAATCCGGATTACTGCCTGGTTCTCCTTCTCTCTGGCCACTTCTGCTTGGCTGACATGCATATAAAACACCACAAAAATGAAGTAGCTGGATAAATCCACTGTAATTTTGCACGTTACAGTTGAATAATGTCAAAAATAATCACGGAACAGAACCAACTTTTGTGGCCACATGTGCTGCTCAAATATTACTTTCACTGGGAACATAAAATGTACACAAAAATATATTCTGAAGCGTTGTCAGCGAGCGTTTATCTGAAAAAGATAACGGGAGGCAACAGTTCACTGCATGCCTGATTCACAGGTAGCCAGGTTACCAAGCAGAAACATGAAGTTGATATTATTACATTAACTAATCGAACCTCCTGCGACCATAATGAACGTGCAAAACATACTCTACTCAAATCGAAGCTATATTTTGAAGTCACACACCGGTTTCTGTGAAAATACTCCTTTTTAAACTCTTTAACGTCACTGTTTATCTGGAGAGGTACCGATCTGCGAACATGGAGCACCGCCATTTCTCCCTTGACACCGGAAGTCACGTGATCTATACACAGGAAGTAAGACTTAGTTTTTTTTTCTGCACAGTTGAGATAATTGTGAATAAAATTGTCACAAACACATAAAAGCTGATCTAACGTGCACAGTTGATGTGACGTTGCCGTTTATGTAAGTAATCTGTGAAGTTATTGTGAAAAGCGGCATATGCCTCTTTCACTCAAAGACAAAGTTCACTTATGACTTCACCTTAGCCGCGTCTCGTTACATCATATGCATCATATGCCATACAATGCAATGTCGTATGTAAAGTATACCGCACCCCCAGCCAGAATGGGAAAAAAGAAAGCCTACTAACCTCCTTTTCAGTCTCTTTACAGACATTTACACAGAATTTTCTAAATGCTGGAAGGATTCGCACAATGAACTTAAACACAGATTTTACCTGCTGGATTCTTTGTAATGTGTCAGTTAACTGAATGACATCCATGATCCACTCAATGGTTCATTATTGTCCAGATTAAATACTCTGGTGTTCTGATACATTTTTGTGTGTCCTTATGTGCTTTATATCCCTACCATTCTCAAGGATGATATCGCAAAGTTTGGGGCCATGGTATATAGAAATATAATTTCTAAAACTTCCTCTTATGATTCGGTGGCTAATATGGATGTATTTAGGGCAGCACTGTGATAATGCATGTGAGGTTTGGCAGATCGCAGCATGTAGAGCAGTTACACATCACTTCCTCTTTCATGGCGAACCATCAGACGTTCATCGGAGCACCATGGCCACGCCCTTTGAGATTATAGTCTTGTTTTGATGAGTTTTCATCAGGAAGGTTTGTTGAATATACTCGCCTGATTTCAGGCCTCTTGGACTTACCTTCTAGGAGGATTCTATGTCACGCATAACACAAAATGGCAGATTCCCTGTAGAGTTTAGAGTATGGGTGCATTTTTGTGTGGCTTGAAGTGCACAAGATTAAGGTGGGTGTCAAATTTAATAATAATAATAATTGGAAAAACTCTTTCAGTGTTGTTTTTGAGAAAGTAATAATTCAATTAAAATCAACTTCATTTATATAGTGCCAAATACAACAAAGTCATTTCAGGGCACCTTTACAGGGGAAAACCAACAAATCCACATGAACAAGTATAAGCAACTGTGGAAAGGAAAAACTCCTATTTTTAAAGAAGGAAACCAGCAGAGCCAGACTCAGAGGTGACGGCTTTCTGCTAATCCAGTTAGGGTAGTTGTGGATACTACTGCATGAACTAAGGTTCTTATTGGAGTATATCCCTCTGCTGATTTCCTAAGTAAACATTTTGGATTTGAGAACAAGAACTGCTCATTTTGTAATAAGCATATTGAAACATATTGAAACTACAGACCATATATATATATTCTTTGAATGTCTGTGCTCTAAAGCATTTCAGATGAAATATTTTGTATGGTGTTGTATCTAAAAAGGAGTTTGGAGGACATATCAATTAATAGCATTGTAATTTTAGCTACATTTTTAAATACAAAATTTGATTTCCAAAATGTAATCCAATTTTTTTTATGTTTCATAAAGAACTGTGTTTATTCTTCTCATCACTCAAACATACAAAGAAACGCACTGCTGTGAAACTCCTCAACATGGTAGAAGATGTGAAACTCATTCCTATTTTATTTTATTGGTCGTACCTCTTGTACGACTGTTGAACTCCACTACTGCACAAAAACGACCCCGCTCCCCCCCCCCCCCCCCCCCCCCCCCCCCCCAAAAAAAAAAGGTACGAAAAAAAAAGACTACGTCCTGTGAAAAAGATCACGTGACTTCCGGCGCCGAGAGAGAAATGGCGGCGCTCCTTGGCGTAAAGCGCTCCTGTTTCTCCTTAGCAACTTTGCCATGTTGACGCCGAGGGAAGTTTACCTGTTGTCCTGGCAACAACGCAGTCTTCCCCCAGGAAACAGGAAGTGCGAGAAACACGAACGCGTGTCGCCTTGAACGCGTATTATACTGTGTAACGCAGTTTGTTATTCTGTTATTCTGCTAGTAAAACAAGAAGAACATAAAATCTTTCTTCTGTTTGTAATGTGCAGTCATAGTGTACGCCACATCTTACCTGTTATTTATTTATTGAATGCACGATGAGATTCAAATTGAATTCAAACAACTAAAAAAGGGAACAATTACAAGTGGATCATAGAATAATGTAGAGAGCAGTATGTTATAGTCTTTTTTACTATTATTTCAAACCATTTTTGGGATTTTTGAGATTTTTGGTAGTGGGGCAGCACTTACTCTTGAAAAAAATTAATAAAAAACAAAGCTTCAAATACATGTATCAATCTCTATAAACAAACATAAACACCATAGTCTAAAAAAACAAATAAGCAAGGCAATTCCAAACTTATTGTTTAACATTTATTTATACATATATTAAATTAAATTGAGCTGATTTGGTCATCAGTCTCCAACCCACCACCATCTTATGGATTGAAGCAAAATCCACTGTAAATAACATGAGCATGGGAGTAAAGAAATTGAAGGCATTTTTAAAATGCCTGCCCTGTGGATGCAGATTGTGGATCTGTGTATTGATCTGCTTGCTGCTTCACTTCATCCAAATATTCCTTCATCCATTTCCCTCCTTTCCTGACGTTATCACCCTTCATCATACAGTTATCAGTTTATTTCTTCCTGCTATTCCTTCCTCATTTCCCTTCATCTTCACTCCACTCCTCTTCAGTCATATTCTCCTGTCAAAATCATCCCGTCAGGTGTGTGTGTGTGTGTGTGTGTGTGTGTGTGTGTGTGTGTGTGTGTGTGTGCGTGTGCGTGTGCGTGTGCGTGTGCGTGTGCGTGTGCGTGTGCGTGTGCGTGCGCGTGTGTGCAAGAAAAATATCTTTCTGACCAATGGACAGGGAGGAATCTGTCTGTATTACAGATTACTCCTTAGAGACAAGAGAAACGACAAATAGTGAAAGTGAATGAGTACGTGTCATTGCCTGTTTCTCTGTGAGCTAAGCAGCGTGCTTGTTTGAGAACTATATTCTCTCTCTCTGTCTTTCTCTGAGGCCAATTTGCTGTCTGAGAGCCACCACAGCGGTGAGGAGCAGTAGGCAGACGTCCTAGGTAGAGTTATGGCTGGAGGGTCGAACCCATGGTGGCTTAGCCCATCCATCTAAGGGCGGTAGGAGGGCGGCCACCCTGGTAATTACTGGAGAAATGGTGTTGTGACAAGAGGCTATGAACAGCATGTGTGACTGAGAGAGACACGCGCACTGAGATTTTTAGAGAACTGTTGTTTTTGACGACACTGTAAGGATGGCTGGAAGCTATTCGTCCTGCCAAAGCACTGATTAGGTGTCACCAGATGAGTATCAGTGAAAGAAAGACACAAAAAGTAGAGAAAGAGCACTTCACAAAAAGATATGCTGTTTACACTCTTGTCTAATGACCCACTTCCAGACAACTCTGAGTAACATGTTGTCCGTCCTTCTACATGTACTACATCTTTTCAACGATCCTCCTCTGCACTTCTCCACCTTTCCTTTTCTCCCCATCTGTCCTTATCCTCTGTCAGTTCTCCGTCAAAACATTTTCCTTGCTTAGTGAGGCAACGAGTTCTTATCCATGATTACCCATGTAGACTCTCTCTATCTGCCTTTCTCTCTTCCTCTCTCGCTCCATCTCTCCATACGGGGCATGTCATTTAACATGCCTCCAGTCACCTCTCACAGTCAGGAAGCTCATCCAGCCAGTCATTCTCCATGCCCATTGTTCCTAAATGAGGGCCATATGCGCTGTGGCCAGCACTGGTCATAAAGCACACACACACACACACACACACACCCACACACACACACACACACACACACACACACACACACACACACACACACACACACACACACACACACACACACACACACACACACACACACACGTCCATGGGTGTGTTTGTAAGAGACTGTACATTGCACTGCACTGAGCTTGTGTATGAATTATTATTGTGTGTGTCAGTGTATGAGTGATTATATGTAAGTGTCTATCTATGTGTGTCTCTCCATGCATTGTTCAGTGTGTCTGTGGATGCATGTGTGTCCCCACAGCCACAGTGGGGTGCAGTGAAAAGAATGTGTGTTTCACGGCAGGGCCAGTTCGGCCATTATTATTAAACATCTGTCCGCAGCACATTAATTCCCCCACTCTGACGCATCCCTCTCTGCCCAGGGATCACTTAATTGAAATCCATAATGACTCTTTCTTCTCTTCTCCCCCACACTGAGCAAAGTGAAGTAGGGAGATATATTTTGGATGAAAAGAATATTTGTATCAGCAATTATCCAATCATTCTATGACCCACTAGTGGATATTTAACACACCATTACAATTTTATGTTGGCATGTAATATCTTGATGTTGTATTAAAAAAAAAAATCAACATCATAGTGGCTAATTTAAATAAGACATTTCACTCATGAACCAAATTAATGCATTTCTTTTGCTCACACCAAAGTGTTAAAATCTTCAAGAAAATACGAGACAAAAAAACAAATTGATATATACATATACGTATATGTATATATATAAGGAGAAATATAATTAAACAGATTTTTGAAGAAATGGACCAAACAGAATAGCAGTGTGCTATACATTCGTTATAGATTAATCTTTTAATCCGACTTGTCTGCCTTGATTTATGTAAATTTCCTTTTTTCATTTTGAAAATAATCAATACAATTTTAACTGTTCTACAATTTCACTTATAATAATAATTATGTAATTGTAGAAAGATGTAGTAAAATATACAAACACAGAAGCGAATGTGTAATTGTATGTGCTTAAAGAAAAAACAATCATTAACAAAATACCATATAAGGAATGGCACACTTATTTCTTTAAAATTAGTTTTAACATTTCTTTCAAAACAAAATTTCCAGATTATCATTTATCAGGACTAAAATATGAGTGAAGCCCGTTCAGTCTGAGGTGATGTTAAATGTTTAAAGCTGGCCCTGGTCATCTGTGCAAAAAAAATTATATTACTGGTGACATGTTCATTTCTGTACTGGCAACATTTTTAAAATGCATTTAAACCAGTTTCAAGGTGGTTACTTCTCCCCCTCCAGCCTACGTCCCTTCCTTCCTTTCCTCATATCTAATAATCTACTAATGGATAAAAACTACAATCCCACCGATAGAAGAGAAATACCATACCTTTATTAGCTCACCAGAGAGAGAGAGGGAGAGGCGGGGCGGGGGGGGGGGGGGGGGGGGGGGTGAATTGAGCATTGTGTAAAATAGTTTAATGCTGGGGTGGTTCATCATTATTTGTGGCGGATTGCATGCAGACAGGGGTGATCCATTAGTGTGGTCGTTTCCATCTGCGTATGCGTGTCTCAGTGTGCATGCGTGTGTACGTGGGTGGATGTCCCACCCAGAAGGACATTCGCTGCTGCCGGCCCCACTGTCACAATGAGAGATTCATCACCACACACACACACACACACACACACACACACACACACACACACACACACACACACACACACACACACACACACACACACACACGCACGCATGCACGCATGCACGCACACACACGGACACACAGAGGCTACAGTACACATGTGGCATTATTGTTCCATCATTACTCCTCTCATTCTTCTTTTCAACGATTTGTCATTTTGCTGTCTGTGTTGACACACACACACGCAGAGATTCATCTGGCAGCTGGTTTTCAGGGGTGGACAGCCAAAGGCCAGATGTACATGTATCTCCAGGTGAATCACAACAGACTTGAAAAAAAACGATAATAAAAAATAAAAATAATTAAAGCTGCAAGCAGTGTTGAACGGGTCCTTGCACACCCACGCACGTCGGAATATGTTGCATGTCGAGGTTTTGTGCACATCTCCCCGCTTTCTGTTACCAGCAGATGATGCTATGCCCGATCGATGTAACCATCTTCAGGCTGTGATCAGATGTGGACTCATGCAATGTGTAAAGTTTCAGCCAGAACAGACCATGTACACCTCACTTCCTGTTTCCAGCAGGTGGCGCTATGCCCAATGGATGCTACACGTATGTTAGTTAGCCTGCATGCTAATTATCGATATGCAAATGTGAATGTGTGTGCTAATTAGTGCGTATCCTAATGCAAGTGCGTTATGCACGACGGTTGTGACTGTCTTTTGACTGTGATCAGACATGGACTCTGGAGCAACGCGAGAAGTTAGAGCCAGATCCAAAACATGTACAATTTCTGTTTGCAGCAGGTGGCGCCATGGCTGATGGTCGTAACTGTTGAATGGCTGTGATGAGGGCTGGACTCTGATGCAACGTATCAAGTTTGAGGTCAATCTGATCACTACAGTCTATTTACATTGCACTTCTTGTTCCATGGCGTTCTTGACCATTGCCACGCCCCCGAGTCATCATATGAGTGTGACAAATGGTGGTACGAGTAAAAGTAATCATATGGTTGTGATGAGGGCCAGCCTCTGATGCAATTTGTCAAGTTTGACACCAGTCAGGCGTGTGTTACACGCCACTTCCTGTTTTTACACTACACTCTGTCTCATGGCGAAACGTTAATTTTTGGCCACGCCCTCAGATATTATGGTGCCACCAATCTCTATTCTATCGCCACGCCAATTTGTAGGCCATTTGGAATTACCCCCTTGGACTAGTTTTCTCTAGAAAATTCCATTTGGTCCAAAATCTGCCAAAATCCAATATATATTTCAAAACTGCGGACTTCCTGTTGAGTTTTCGGTATGTGTGTAAGAGACTTTATTGTTCGTCTTGGCCTGTTACATATGTGTGCTATTTTTTCGTAGCTCTCGGTGAAACGGGATTCTGGGACTACCGTTTTCCAATTTTGCAGATGCCGCCGTTGAGCCATTTCGCAAGTCATGTGTGTAACTCCCCCAAATTACAGAAATTTTTCACAAAATTTCACAAAACGTTATGTATGTTATGGTCCTCAAAATGACGTTCATTAAGGCTGAAAAATAATAATAATCACAATTAAAATGACACTAAAAATGTAGACAGGCCAGACTGAAGACAGTTTTTAAATGTATCAGAAGATTCCAAAACTTTCGCAGTGCTTAGAGGGACAATCAGTGTGAAGATTTTCTTTTAAATGGATGACAAAATTAGCTAATCTTCATACCTTCCTTCTTTGTTTTCTCATTCCTATAGAACCCAGATGCACCCACGTTCATCTTGCTTTTTTATGTAATTATTCTTAATATGAGTGGAAATGCAAATGTGTGCTGTTCGGATATCAGACAAATTTCAAACATGAAAAGTTCAAATCCATTATAATAAACCACAGAGAAAGGTAATTAGTCAATCTGGCTCTTTTTATTTTAGAGTTTCAGAGACGTTGATTTATTATTTATTTTGCAATTTCGCAATTTTATTGAGCAGAAGGAAAAAAAAACTACATGAATCAAAGAGTAAAAGAATAGGGCAAGATAAGGGGGAAGTATTTCTTTGCTGCATGATTGCCACATCTGATCACAATTTCTTTACTCACACCCACAATCTCCTTTCAAAATGTGCCTTCTTGTTTTTTTTCAGGACCTCGATATTGGAAAGGGAAAATAAATCATCCAGTCCGTACTCTGATCATGGCAGGGTGTAGTCTTGCATCTCAGAACTCTTCCCCCTCTGGAGCACTTCTCCACTTACACATCACTTGTTCTTTTCATCTGCCCCCATATCCACTGTTGGGTTCATCTGTAGCTCTGGTGAAACTCTCTGTCTAGTTGCCATTGGCAAGTAACTTTATCTATTTGTAAACTTTGTGTGGTGTTTTTATGGTATCTTTCTGTCTTTTTCTTTGACAATTCTTCTCACTTTATATCTCAGTTTCTTTTATTTACAACTCTTTTTTTTTTCCCCCTAAAGAGATTTGCTGACAATTTTGTGGATTTTGCTTTAAAATAACTTTAACCCTTTGAAAATCTCTGCTCTACATGAACGATCATTTCTAAAGTTTCTTGAACTTGCCAGTTGCAGTTTGAGGCTCCATCATTCCGGCAGTACAAGGACCCACTGGATTCTGACTGTGTCTTTCTTGATTTGTAATTCATATTTTTTTAAATTCCCTATGAAATATCGATTGTTAATATGTGTAGCATGTAACCAATGTTTTGTATTGCTGATTCTGCGAGGGTCCTATCACCACAGGACCTGGTTTATTTCTCCTTTTTCCCAGCTAATTGGTTGGACTGTGAGAGAGACAGGCTTGGAGAGGTGGCCAGACCTGACAGTGAGTGTGTGAGCGTGTGTGTGTCTGATGTCCTCTGGCATGCCTCAGAGAGCTAATCATAACCACACTGCAGAGATTAATGAAGTCAAGAGCAATCAGCCCTGACACACAAACAGGGACACACACGTGCACACACACTCACATATATGCACACGCACGGGAACTTATAGTGATTCTGGCTCAGATACATTGGACCTTGTTTAGTTGAGGCAGTGACATGTGGAGTGATTTAATGATTAATTGAATCTCTTCTTGTGTGAACATCTGTACGTACATATGTTGCTATTATCAAAGTTCCCTTATGCATGCTCACTTAACTTTGCCCCTCTACAGAATATATTTAGTTGTGATATTTCGGGTCTTTTAAAAAAACAAACCAAAAAAAACTTACAGCATCGATTGATATAAAAAAAAATAATAATGTTTCGTTTTGTGTATACACTGACATTCAGAAGAAGAAGCAGGACTAAGCAATGTGTGAATGTGTACAGAAGCATGTTTTTGTAAACACTACACCACTTGAACAAAACGTACAATGGGAGAAGTGATCATTTATTCATGGCAATTCATACATGTGAACACATTTTTGATAACAAGAATCATTTTGTTTCGTTTTAGCTTCACCATATAGGGACAACGATGAGGAGAGTAAAAATATTAGTACAGGAATGTGAATTAATACCAATCAATTACAGTTTATTACATCTCCGGTACCATCCTGCAGGTTCACAATTTCCCGTTCAGAACAGAAGACCTAAGTTAACCTGGGATGTTAAGAAGCTTGTTGTCCATCACATCATGTGTACAACAGACCTGCTACCTTTTGTTGTAAGACCGAAAGTCTATCACCCTTCTATCTCTGACATGTATGAAGAAAAGTCAGCACGGAATATTGTTATTCATTTACTAGTGCGACAGCTTGACCTGTTTTAATGCTAATGGCCCCCATGTTTGCTAGACTGGATCTCCCTTCCAGGTGAGGCCAGTCAGGGGACTGGTCAGCACAAAAGGTTTGAAGTGTCGCTGAAACAACGAGTCGCTAGCCACCAGCCAGCCGTGTGAACCTCCTCACATCATTTTTAAGTCTGAGCCTGAGGCAAATGGTCATGGCAATGGACTTGCTAGGGGCACACCTGCCTTTGGGCCAGGTGGTTCCCCAGACACCAAATCTCCCCCGCCCAATTACACACTTTTTAGAGGTTGGCTATGAGTGGTGCCTCGGGGACTCTGGTACCACAGTCACCATCTGCAGACCTTGTTCCCAGTTGTCATCTACAATGATGACATCATTCAAGTAGGTTGGAGAAAACACTTTTGGTATTTTTTTTTTCTTCCTTTAGGATTTCCTATATTTGCAGCGAAGAGGACCATGCAGCTGCAGTAAATGCATCATACCAGGCCTGCCATCTTCTACACCTAACCCCCACAAAAAAGGAAAAGGCAAGAAAATCCTTGCATCCCCTTTGATTCAGGGACGAGAGCCTTGTGTGCCTTAAGCAGACTGTGACCTGTGAGGTCTTTCTGCATGAGTCAAATGTTTGTAGAATGACTGTTGAGATGTGTGCATATTGTAATTATATTTGTTTTATTATATTAAAATTTTCAGTTGATTTGTGTGCATGTACTTCTGCTCTGCAGCCAGGGTTTACTCGCTGCGTGGTGCCAAATACACATCACATGTCTTTAAGGCAGTATCAGAGATAATAACACACAAAATAGCACAGTTTCAACAAACAACATTTAGCCTGCATTTTTTCCCATAACTCTTTTTGAGACCTAGAGCCTAAAAAACCTACAAGATTATAATATTTTTTACAGTGGTGCCCAGGACTTTCAATATACGACCATTCAATCACAGGCAGGATTCACCAGCGTGTCATATATTTGGATCATGAGCCTCTCAGTAATTTCAAAAACAGAGTAAGACTGCTGAATTGTCAAATATTGAAAATGTTTACGTTTTTGATAAAAATGGTAATAAGCACTCACTCATTGTATATCCTCAACAATGTTCCAGGCAATAACACACAAAACGATCAAGGCATCCAAGTCATGAGAATGTGAAGAGAAAAAACAAGCTTTAATCCTGAGCCACCGGTTGGATGAATTACAAAACATATGAATTGTGTGCAATTACTTCTTCGGTCAAACACTGCATCGTTTCATTGTAGTTGGAATAAACTGCGGAGACCACATCATACTTCTTCTTCCTGACTCTTCACTTCTGAAGTAGCTGTTGGTTGCCAATGATCACTCCATAACATGCATCAACACACTCATTTACAATTGACTGAGTGTGTCCAAGGAACTTTGACTGGCTTTGGCCTTTGGGCCATTATCCGCTCTGATAGATTTGTATTTCCACTGCCATTCACTGCTAACTGACGGCCTCGCCTGGATTACTTTACAATGTTTTCGCAAAGTGTGTTATATAAATGTAAAGAAGGTCTAAACATTCACTACTTGCTGAGATTGAGTTTGTATTGTAAATCTTTAAACTTTTCAGTTGGATCTATTGTCTTTCACTGCAGGGAATTCTGTTGAAAAGAACAGTCATCAGTGATCATATAACTATGCTGTGGTTTACACTCTTTCCATGTCCACACACTCATTCATCACAAAACCAATCTAACTTTCAAATCAACAGAAATCGGGCCCGGCCACAGGTGACTGGACTGGCCAAATAACCTTTCATTATTTGAGGGTATGAATGTGACTGTGTGTATTTGGCTGTGTGAGAACATTGAGAGCGATGGCCTGGCTGCCCAACACTGAAGGTCCACTTTCTATAAAGTAGCCAGTGTGCATTCTATTTCAATATATATTTCATTTAAAGTCTATTTTATCACATGCACTTTCCTTTTCTTTCAAACGAACTCCTCAAACGACGCAAATTATGGCAAACTGGCACCTCTGAGTACACAAACATACAGTGGCATTACAAAACGAAACCAATGAAAGAGATGCTTAACTCAAACTGAGGAACAGGCACAACCCAGCATGGTAATAGACTGACACAAAGAAACAGGAAGATATATCTGTAGAGACAAAGAATAAAGCAACAACAAAAACTGAAACACCTCAAGAGATCACAATAAACACAACTAAACCAAGAGCTACGGCGCAGAAACCAGCCAACTGGTACAAAGGCAAACAATACATCATCCAGCAACTGATAGTGGAGTGAATATGTAAACCTGATGATGATGAGCTTGTCTCTTCACATGTCACAGCCAGCAGCAGAGGTCACTGAGCACTGAGGAAATCTAAAGCTTTTAGGAAGGAGAAAAACACTAAATACTCCTAATCCCCAGTTTATTTGCCGCATGGATGGTTAAAAGCTACTCTCGGCCTCATAAAATTAAAACCAAGTGTGCACCGAAGTGTAGAGAAGAGGCATGGATATGGAGCAGAAGCAGGGAAGAAAGAGAGGAAAAAGAGCTTAGATGATGAGGTGAGAAAGATAGTGAGAACAGAAGAGAAGGAAAGAGGGAGATTGAAAAGAGTGTGAAGAAGAAAGGGGAATTGAGAAGCGGTGATGTGCGGCTCCAAAACATTCTTTAGCAGAATGAGCTGTCACCTGTACCTCTTTTTCTTGGCGATCTATGGTTCACACCGACTGCCTTTGATTAATACATCCCATCTAAATCACTGAAAGTTCCCCTTTCCTTCTTACCCATAAAATGCAATACACAACACAAATCAGCCCTTTAAACAGTGCAGCCGGATAACAATTGGAAAATAATGCATCTTACCTGGGCCATCCCGATAAATTGTTTCTTATAACACCCTCCCTTTAACCAAAATCAATTCATCCACCTCCGATTTTTATTAAAATCTCCAGTAATAAATCTTCTCACAATGTTTGTTCATCTGTTTTTTGATACATTTATATCACTTTCAGTTCTGCTCCAGTGTTTCCTCTGCCTCTACACCGTAAAATGGGAAAATCTATTTGGGGCCAATAGAATAGTTAAAGGATTGTTATGAGCGCCTGTTCTTCTGGTGAAAATAGGTGTCAGTGTGTGTGTGTGTGTGTGTGTGTGTGTGTGTGTGTGTGTGTGTGTGTGTGTGTGTGTGTGTGTGTGTGTGTGTGTGTGTGTGTGTGTGTGTGTGTGTGTGTGTGTGTGTGTGTGTGTGTCTGTGTGTGTGTGTGTGTAATCGATAAATGTGGCAGTGTGGTGAGTAGATAGCACCCTTCCCCTTGCTTTTCTGATTAACTCGAGTCACAGAAAACCTGACAGCAGTGTAATAATATTAGAGGGTTGCGTAAGAGTATGTGAAAGTGTTTATGTGTATATCTGTGCTACCACATGTTGTGGTTTACATTTGTGTGGGAAAGTGACTTTTTTGAGCATACACTTCTTTTTTTGTGTGTGTGTGCCTTGCAGATTTCCTGCTTTGTCAAAGATATTTCCATTGGTTGTTCATCAGTATGATTTGAACTGATTTGTGATGACATGCAAATGTTCTGTGGCAGGCACTGAAGAACACTGCCATGGCTAAAAGCTTTTCATATAACAATCAGCAATTTGCCTTGTATAAGGTGTGCAACCTGTCACTCAGTCAAAATGAACCTTGAAAGAACATTGCTTTCCGCATTCATACCAATGGATTGACAATAAAGTGGATTTACAGTAATTATTTGTCCATTAATGTACAATTGTCATAATGAACTAAGGTCTTGTTAAAGTACTAGTCCTACCTTGTTTTCTTTTTGGTTTTTTTTCTTTTTTTTATTTTATTAAAAAAGCTAAAACACAGTTTTTTTGACCTGACAAAAAATTACTTGCTGTAGCATTTATTCTTAAAACACTTGTGTGCTATACAGTGACAGAAATAAGATGGGGTTCTGCTTTGCTCTTCTGAAAAAGTAGTTTCGATGAGCATTGCTTTTGGACTACCTTAAGTGAGCCTTGGATCACCACAAGAGTAACCATCCAAATATGGACGGTAATCACTATTAAGTGGCCCTGTTTGTGAATTTATAAGAATGTGCAGTGGATGGATGTATCTGTCACTGTGATCTCCTCCTCATTCATCAGTAATTTGGCTGCCTCCTTACGTGTATTGTCTAAAATACAAATCACTGCACAGATACACCTCATGTTACTTGTGCAGTCGAGAGAAAGATAATTCATAAAATTATCTTTAAAACATCCAACTCAAGTTACAGTGAATCCCCTGCACCCATAATTTTCCTTAAAGTTGCCGATATTTTTGTGAAGCCAACCAAACAATATCAAGAACTCATGGTTTGTGCATCCAGAGGTTACAGACACAAGACCTTCATGGTTATTCAAGCTGGAAGAAGTGCTAAAGTGCTAAATGATGATGCATTGGTCATTAAACAGGACGTTGGTTTTAATTGGAGCTTCTTTTTTATACATTTATGGGAGTTACAATAAAGTAAGCACGCCCAACAATGTTTGACTTAACAATCCGGCATTGGCCAAAGGGGGTCAAAGCTGGACTCATGGACAACTTCTTACAGTCCCTTCATCTTCTAACCACTTATATCCTGTACAGGGTAGCGGGGCAGTGGAGCCAATGACAGGTCTCCAGTCCATCACAGTGCAAACAGAGAGACAGACAACCACATACCACCACATTCACACCTATGGTCAATTTAGGGTCACCAATTCACCTCACATACATGTGTGAGATGAAACTAGAGTCCCCAGAGCCCACACCTTGTTGCCATGAGGCAAGAGTACTAACCACTGTGCCACTGTGCAGCTTCTTATAGTGTGATCAACAATTAAAGATGCCTTGTGGTAATAGATCTTGAGTAATATGAATGATCTACAATCACAATCATTATTTCCCAACAGCACACAGAAGCAGAAAAGTAAGTTGATGTTATTCTGGAAGCTGTGTAGTAGATTTAGTAGATTTCTTCTGAGCGTTGATCACAATTTATGTGTTGATGACATAGTAACTGTCAAAGATCAATAATGATACAATGGGCTCAAAAGACTTGATCACCAAGTAACTTTTTAAGTCACACAGAGTTGCTTATTATCAATCTGTGTTATTTTGACAGTGTGATGAACCAACAACTTGTGTGCATCGCCTTCACCCGCAGTAAACTGGGATTGGCTCTGACCCCCCGTGACCCTAAGCTGCATCAACAAAGGCTACATGGAAGTTGTAGCAAAAGTTATCGTCAACACATTGCTTAGTTACCTTTTGATTGGCTTCACAAGATGTTTTATGACGATTCTCACATGATATACATTAGGACAAGATGGAGTTATCTCATTGTAGAAATTAGCACTTTCCTCAAACATACTTGATGCTAAAAGTTTTTGCCCACTCGCTTACTGTTGTGGCAGAGTAATGATGGACGATGCAAGAATTCAGACAGCCAAATAAGAATAGGAATACAATACAATAAGCCTCATCACCCAGCATTGTCTCATTTGTTGGGTGATCAATGAATGCTTTGCAGAGAGTTGGATCAGTCTGTGCTGAGAAACAGAGAGATGTGGTGTGATTTATTCTAGGTGTTAAAAAAATAATTTGTTTGGATTGATTAACGTTAATTAATTATGCTAATTGAGCAGGATGAAAACAGATGTCGAAAGTGCCCTACTCATCCCTCAGTAAACCTGGCCCTTTAATTACAGATGTTATTGGTTTATCTAAAAATAACTCATAGGAGATGCAAATGTTTGCAGAACACACATGAACACAGAGGAACAGACATGTGTACCCTTGCCACTGTGCATGCTTACTTGCATATGTTCATACAAACAGATCCAAGACACATGGAAAGTTTAGAGCTGACTCAATAAAACCACTTTTTAAGAACAAATGATTTCATCTGATCGCAAGTGTGATTATAGAAGTTGAGTTCTATAAAAGCACTGTCTCTCTTAGTCCTGTGACTGACTCTGGAAATTTCCCGGGTGAACCTCGCACATATTCAGCCGGGGTTGGTTCCAGTGTCCCATGACACTCCGTTGAGTCATTGAAAAGAGTTTGAAAGATCCAATATAATGTAACACTTTTGCACAATACGTTTTGGGAAAATGTTTGTACAGCACATGGACGTTCATCAAGAATACATATGTTTTGTCAAAATGCCCCGAAAAGCCACATTTGCAGAATCACAATCAGACCTTTTTCAGATTTCCTGATTACGTTTGTATCATGTTAATTAATTTTGCTATGGAGTTATTAGGTTATTCTTACTACTTTGGATGAGTTAGTTTTTAGTAGTATCCTTTGAAGGCATCATATCTACTTTAGCTTGTCAACACGTTCACATTTTCACAAAACGTACTCAAAGTTTATTGCCCCAAATCCAGCTTTTCCTTGATTTTCAGCCATTTGAATATTGGATCATAGGAGCTCCATTCAGAATCTGCTGTGTCTGTGTGAGCTGGACTGTCTCCACCCACACGTGCCCATCTTGGGAAGCGGAAGAAGTACTTCCTCTCATGGTGCCATGTGCCAGAGCAGAGCAGCCTAATTGTGGGAGGGTCAAAGGGAGGGCCTGCCTTGATTGGGATTGGCTAAACCCCCGATGACACTATATAGGGTTTGATTTCAGATTTTTTTTTCTAAATGATACAAACCAGGGCGAGAGATGACATACTTTCTTTACCTCTGGGGCACAATTGCCAGTTATGGGGATGCATATTACTGTTGGAAAACCATTAGAAAGTGAATTTTGCATAATATAGCCCCTTTAAATATATAGACTATAGTGTGAAATGTTGATGTTGGAGTGGAAATAAAATTGTCACTTTGTTAAGATCTGCCATCCCTTTTCATTAGAAAAAAAGCAAGTCACAAACCCTGTGTAGTTCCAGTTACAAAAGAAATGGGTGCAGTTAGTAGAACGTACAGAAAGTGAATGTGAGTCCAAGTGATATTGTGTGAAGTGATGAAAGCACAGGAATGTGTGTGTGCTTTGATCAAGCAGACAACATTTACTATCTCATTCAAAGGCTGTCTGTGTGTGTGTGTGTGTGTGTGTGTGTGTGTGTGTGTGTGTGTGTGTGTGTGTGTGTGTGTGTGTGTGTGTGTGTGTGTGTGTGTGTGTGTGTGTGTGTGTGTGTGTGTGTGTGTGTGTGTGTGTGTGTGTGTGTGTGTGTGTGTGTGTGTGTGTGTGTGTGTTCAGATGGGGCAGGAGGCTGCACTGAGCCGCATGGATTTGCTGCTAAAGTTTGAACAGTTTTAAATTAAAATGTATTGCCCATTCTCAATGTATTGATCTCAGACCCAGCTGTGTCAATACGCCGCCCCGGCTATTTTTCCAATAACTTACAAAGATCTGCCAGCCAGGCATAAATTCATTACATAGCTCAGAGTTTATATTCTACCTCTTTTTTCTCTCCCATCTCTTTTCTCACTCGTTTTTGCCCCCTGTTTTCAACATCTTCCTCTTTCACTGTTTACATTTGACCCTTTTCATCGCACCTCTTTCCCATGTTTGTGTTTGCAGATATAATGGCGAGCTGTTACAAGCACCTCCTATTTAGATTACATTGTATTGCTTAAAAAAATTTAAGAAAACTGCCCAAAATGGTGAAGATGAAATGTCAGTCATTGATGAAACCTAAGGGGCAACTGAGGTTATCCTAAGAAAATCCAAAGTGTCCCATGTTTAAGAATGAACTAATTTCATTTGTTTGAGCCTATTGTATTTTCAGCATCTAAGAACATGTAAGAAAATAAGTCAAATGTTTTTTGCCACCATGACTTAGTGCCCCCCCCAACCCCACAAAAAAACAAACAAACAAAAACCAAATCCCTTCATCCCACTTTATTAAAAGATTAATTTAATCAAAACATCCTGACAAAAGATTTACCTCAGGACTATTATGTGGGAACATAAAAAAAGATTGTTTCAATTAAATTTTAAACCCGCCCCTTCAACTTTTTCTTGTCTTTCTGATCCCAATCAGCCAATGATTTCATTTGCTCTTTTCCCACTCATTCCTATCCTTTAATCATTATCTCCTCTCATGCAGTTTTCTCCCTTTCCTCTCCTTTCCTCCCGCTATTCTTCTACTCACCTTCTCTCATCTCTTGCCGCTGCCTCTTGTCTCCTACCCTTTCCTGCCTCCTCCTTCCTCTACTCTTTCCATCTCTCCCGCTAATCTCCCTCCACCTCCTCTCATTGTCAATACCTATCTAATTCCACTTTAGCACCAGTAATTGGCTGATGGATAGAAGCTATGGATTGGCCTCTTCCTGATGACTGCATGACATTTTTCCCCCTCCCCTACAGCTGGTAATACTAATAGAATTCCAAATCCGCGGCACTGGGATCCTGTCATGAGTAGGTCAACCACTGTGTCAAGGTCCTATTGGAAAGCCAGCATCCAACATCTTAATTTAGACTTAGCTTTTTTTTCTCTTTGGCTCACTAGATGATCAGTGTGTATTGCTGTGTCTCTGTTACTGTAGTTGTGGCCTGCTCTGCAGCTCTATCATCCCCATAACTATTAGCCCATTTGTTTTGATCTCTGTGTCTTATCTTTTTCATACAAGTGATTTTGGATAGACTTCCTCTCAGTTTTGATTTGTTTTCTAATCCACTGAAATAAAGTGCATAAGACGAGTCTATGCAAATCATCCCCTTTTCAGGTGTCCCGGCATGACATTGTAACTTGAGTTGCTGTTTTATATGGCCTTTATGTCAGATACAATTGAACTCTTATAGTTTCTCTGGCATGAGTTCTGTTCACTCTGTCCATGAAGTAATTTTGAAGTGAAGCCTAGAAATAGTAAACTTTTATAAATAACTTACACAGTGGGATAGCCAAAACCCAACCCTATACGTTTGGATGTGCGTTTGGTCTTCAAGGTATGATGCTGGCTGACATAGCGCTGAAGTGGTTTGTACAGACGCCTCACAGAAGAAAAGTTCGAGGCTTGAACATTAGCTGTTTTGAGTTTGCATGTTATCCCTTTGCAGATGTAAGTTTTGATGCCTTTCTTGTAGGTATGAGATTGTGTGTCTTGCTGTGGTCTGTGCTAGACTGGTGACTTCTTCAGAGTGCACCAGGTCATTTGTCAGGTCTTGGCTTCAGCATCCTCCCACAACCCAAGTGTTGAGAATAGATGAATAAATGAGTGACTGTTTTGCCTCGACTTCTTTTCTTTGCTCAAAAAAATACAGAGTTCCGATCTCAAGATGTTTCTATATCTGCATGTTTATGTGTACATGCATGCGTCCAAAAGTGCAAGGCATGCACAAAGTCTGTCAAGTTCTCTTTATCTATCCATAGACGTTGAATTAAATTTCAAATGAATGTAGATCCTATCTCATACTCCCACTCCTGCTCACTCCATCTCTGTTTTGTTTCTATCTAGGTGAACTACACCCATGTAATATTTACTGATTCCTGAGCCATACCATGTGTGCTTTTCTGTGTATTTGCTATAGCGATGAATTGGGGAAAGAGGTTGGCTAAATCAGGTTGTCATGCTAATTCAGTCAGCTGACTGCATAATGCAATGCAGCAGGGAGATGGACTGAACTTGACCCTGTTAAACTTGACCTTGGCCTCCCTCTTTTTCTTCCTTCTCTCACTCACATATGTGGGTGCAGGGGTCAGCAAATTAAGCCAATAAATCTGTTATGTCAATATCATGCTTCAGCGGTGTTTGTGTTAGGTATTCAAAATTCTGGGCTTTCTAGCTTGAACAGATTTTTTTATATTCTCTGAGGGATAAATAATATCAGTATTTACTGCAAAGTTTAACTCTGCATAGAACTGCATTTTATTATGTTTTATATGTTTGGTACAATTTTAATTATGCCTAATTAGGAAAGTATGTTTTAGGATCATCGTAACTGGGGCCAATTTACTTGTTACAGAGGCATTAGTGTTCATTTAACAGTATTCCATTTGTATTTAGTAACTTTGTTGATAAAAGGTAGGCTGATTTTGTTTGTTAAAAATTAGTCAATTAGTAAATTAGTTGTGTGTTTGCGATATATGTTGCATTTAATTGCCCACATATTAAAAAAAGCACAAATGGCCCTTTCATGCAGCTTTAAATTGGTACACTCTGTTCACATAATTAGACATTTCAAACAGCACATGTTTTTACAAGACTCTAACATACACGCATCTCTGCCTGTGACCTTCAGGTGGCCAGTTAGACTGTATTATAAAAAGGGATTACCCTGTTGAAAACGCTATGAATTTAGATGAAAAAAATCTCTCATGTATACAAACAAATTAAACAATAAATAGATTTTTAAAAAGTTGGATGTTTTAGAAACATAAAGGAAACAAATTGGTTTCAATCAGTCATTCACCTGAAGTGAAGAGTAACATTTGTTTATTTTAGTGCAGTGTTAGAAGGTGGGGTTACAAGCCTGTGTGGAATGTCCCTTTAAATTATTCACAGCCCAATCAGGTGTCTTTTTCTCCTCTGATCTAAAGATGGGTATCAGAGGTCATTCATTCTTCCTTCCAGGGTCACCTTTCCCTCTTTTCCTTTTAACACTGACACTCTCACAAACTTTCGCTCGCTATCTCTTTCACTAATGTTATATAGGTCATTATCATGGTCACATGCTGCTACATATGTTCCTGCACGCGGATTTAAGAAACAAAGCAGCTGTGTGCATACATGCACGCGCACTGACAGCCTTACCCCGTGACACCGAGATGGCATGTACACACACACACACACGCACGCACGCACGCACGCGCGCGCACTCACACACACACACACACACACACACACACACACACACACACACACACACACACACACACACACACACACACACACACACACACACACACACACACACACACACACACACACATCGACGAGGCCATCCTTTCTCCTCCGCAGTGAGCTCCATTGTGTGTGTCAGGACATTGTTCATTCTCCTTCTGTGTTTCCATGTATCTGAATACCTCCTGACCTTCTCACAAGCTGCAAGGATGTGAAGCATTATTGCTCTTCATGCAACTTGCTTTGGTGTGGCAACAACAATAGGTGACAAAGGTGGTTGGCATACTGTGGGGTTGCAGAAGGAGACTGGAGGGGGTAAAGATATTGTAAAGATTTCACTTCGTCGTTTGACTTTCCACTGGCATTGCTGTGTCTGCTCGCATAATCATGAAATGTTGCTCCATAACTGTATGGCACACATTTACAATATTTACATAATACTGTGTCAGAAGTAAGTAGCCGATTCAATAAATAAAATGAGTGTTGTTTTATTAAAATAGAAGCCTGACCAAAGACATCTGCTTTAATGGCAACCTGTAAATATAAAGCAATGCTAAGTTTAAAGTTTTGCTCTACAGATGTAGCAGACGTATAACTTTCTGCCATGTACATATTAATGACCGAGTGGCTGTTTACGTGTGTATACGTGTGCGTGCATTTCTTTCGCAGTTTACATAGCACAAGCGATTTCTGTTTGTGTGAGAGCTTCTGAACGCCATGTGTGTCTGTGTATGTGTGTTCACCGCTGGGGGCTTATTGTCAGAGCTTCTCCCGACTGGCCAATTAATTATGATGGCCTACTTATGATATGTAATGGGATGATTTATTAGTAAACACACAAACAGAGCAGGGACACAGACAGTCAGGTAACAGCAGTCGCACATTCAGTGGTCTGGGATCATACACTGGGGCAAGATCACAAGCCACCGCTGGCGATGTCCTTCCAGATCAGAGTAAAGATTACGGTACAGCCGAGGAGCTGTTCATCTCCAAATAAAGAACTGTGTTGAAGCTGATATCAAGGCATCATATCATCAGCTATATAGTTTGTATCACTTTTTTTTTCTTAAACCTTTAATGAAACCATGTCACAAACAAATCCATTTTTATGAGGGTGTGTGACTACACTGAGTCTGGTTTCATATGTGTTCTTTAAAGGTTTGGTTGTAGTAATATGTTCAAATGAATGTTCCATGGCAGCAAACATAGGCAATATTCAAAATAAAAATTACTGTAACCTTCAGCTTTTATCAAATTCAAAGGGAACTTTGCTTTCCATTCCCCTCTGTCTTTGTCCTTGGGCGCGATTAACCAACTCCCAATCAAGCTGATAATGTGTAAATTATTTTCTTTAATTATTTAGTACTCTTTTGATTTTTTCATCAAAAACTATTGACTGAGTAAAAGTTTGGAGTGAAGTGAATGTAAGGGCTGTTCTCCTCCATGTGTTAACGTATAACAATACACTTTATATGTTTTGTATTTCATATAAAATGAAACCTCAAATAAAAGATGCATATTTTATAAATCAGCCATAGCTTAGAATAGACATTTGAACCAAGAAATCTTACGTATGTACATGGAGTCTTATTTTGTCATTAAAGCTGGTTGGTAATAAGTTAAAAGGCTCACATCTAAGTACCACTGTAACATTCTTAGCATTTTATTAAATATTCTTTCATTGAAATGTAATATTTTAATGTGGGCCCCTGTCATTCTTCCCACTTTTTTAATCCAGAGTTAAGTTGGATGAATGATTTATAATTTACATTATTTGTTTATTCACTTTATGTAGAAGCACTATTTTTACAAATTCACATATGTTCTATATTGTATTTATCTTAGCTTTGTGTGAAAGGAATTAATGCTCTGTCTCTTGGATGGCCATGTCCCAAACATAGATATTTAGGCCAAAAAGAAAGTGGCCCCACAAATCTGAAACACGGAACAATCAAATATACACAATAGAAAAAGTTATTCTGAGAACTCATAAGTTAGTATTGAACATGTTAACAATTTGTATCCCTCATGGGAAAATTACATCTCTGCTTTTAACCCATCCCATTCCGAGCTACTCTTAACCACACTTGCTGGGAGTGGTGGGCTGCCATGGTGTGGTTTAATACAAGGAGCTGCTGGGGGCCGAGGGCCTGGCTCAGGCACCAACTGTGGGATTTGAACCTGCAAATCTCATGTCCAAGGTCTGCTTCTCTAACATTCTTTAGCATCCAGGCCACAATTGCACCAAACGAAATCAATTAACTGTACAGATTAACGGAATTAGACAGATTCCTGGGACTTTTTTACCATAAATATGTTGATCATTGTTGTTGATCATTGTCAGATTGTCTGTTGTTACATGCTTTTTTTTTTTCTCTTGATTTAAATGACTCACCACCTTCAGTGGCAGTTCTAAATGCACATAAATGCTCATGCACACCGAAATTACAGTAACTTTTTTAAACTGCTGTTTTGAATCAGTCGAAACAAGAAAGATATATTTTATATTTTGCATTTATTCATCTTAGAAACGTTTCGTCTGGTGGGGTGATAGCCGTAGCTGCTCTGGTGTGTGTGTGTGTGTGTGTGTGTGTGTGTGTGTGTGTGTGTGTGTGTGTGTGTGTGTGTGTGTGTGTGTGTGTGTGTGTGTGTGTGTGTGTGTGTGGGGACAGGATTAGGTCTGGCAGACATAAGTGCGGCAGGTCTGTCCCGCTAGCGAGGACGGCTATTTGTTTCCGTGCCTCGCCGTGGTTGGGTGTCCTATTTCTGGATGACACACACACACACACACACACACACACACACACACACACACACACACACACACACACACACACACACACACACCAAACCTTGTGCCCCTCTAACGTACGTTGTGGGACATAATTTATGATGGCTCTATAACATATGGACTTTTCATTACTCAGTGGCATCAAACTCTCTCGACTCAATGTTACTGTATCTCTCTTTCTCTTTTAAAATCAAATTTCCCCACACTTGTCTATCTTTTCTTTTATATTTTTGGTTTTTTTTTTGCGTTCCTTGTTCCTGTTTCCTATTTTCTGTTCAGGGTCTTATTTTGAAGCAACTTTTATGCCCGTCAATATTACCCCAAACTGGAGGTGAACAGCTTTTGCTAGTTAATTGTGATTTTTTTTTTAATATTTCATATGCTATATTTGTATTTAATATTTTGTATATTTCATTTACTATAGATGAACATTGCCAATAAACGTAGACCAATGACTTACAATACAAAATTCTCTTAGACAATAAATATCTTTTAAAATCAAATTTCACTTGAATTCGTATATTTTATTCCACTCTTGTTGTGCTATATACTCTCTCCATTTATTTATAGTTACCACTGTCTTTTAAAAACGTTTTTTGATGGCCTTTTTATTCGAATGCTGAACCATGCGCTCAATGTAAATGTAATTGTAATCAGGGCAAAAAGTCTTAGCACGGACTTGGATGTGTGGTGATTTGTGACCGATTGCAAATAATCGGCGGCGTGTGCATGTTTGCACCTCATCGCCATGCAATGACCATGTGTGTTACAATAAAACACTTGGTAAGTGCATAAAGGCTGAGATCGTTAGGGTTTTACAAGCAAATACACATGCAGGCGAATGTGAGATATGCCGTATATCAAACCACCACACATATGACATAAATGCCCCCATTTTAGATTTAACATATTGCCGTCTAGAAATTCTATAAAGAGCAAAGGTGGTGATTACAATGTTGATTTTTGCTGAATAAAGTCTATTCATCACTGAGCCAGCTGTGATACGTACCGTGGGTGGTGCGGGCTTGTGTGGGTGCTTCTGGGTTGAAAGGACTGGAAAATGCAACAAAATGATGTTGCAGTAATTTTTTTTTTACCTATCGTCTTGAACATTTATTTTAAGTATTGACTTTAAAGTGTCTTGCTGATTATGGTCATGTCTGTCTCTGTAAATGCTTTCTAAAAGCCTCTTCCACACTGTAATGCTGTGTTTCCTCATACTGGTCCTGGAGAGCCAAAATCCTGCTCCACTCCCTGGTCGAACTAACTCTGATGAATGGATCCTCATCAAGCTCTGCAGAAAGAACTAAACTCATTCAATCATTAAATCAAATGTTTTTGATCAGGAATACATCGATTGAGCACTGTGGAGATGATTACGCTTTCATTTAGATATTTTGTTGTTTTGAAACTATATGCTTTGAAGTTCTATACACATGCGCACATTTAAATGTGGGAGTTACTCTGTACGGTGCTTAACTGAAGAATGTAAAGTCAATACCGTCAATACCAGTGACACTACTGAGAACACACAATGGGTAGCAATGGGTTGGTCCTGAGCAATACCTGTAGAGACGATCAAGATAAATCATAGTAGCATTTGACCGGAAAGATTTTGTGAGGCATATTGGGACCCATCAACTTGATCAGATATGGAGCAATCTTGTCTATTGCACCATATTACATTTACATTTCTAACTCATACCAATAAAAGCACATTATCACATGAAAGAAATTAGAGTTTACTTTATATCCACATGCCATTGGAGCCACATCTTACCTATTTTTCCGTCCCAGTCTATTGTATTTTGTTTTTCACCAGTTGTTCCGGCGCTCTCTGTGTAACTATTGATGCTACTTTGTCCCAGTGATGAAGCAAGCGGGCCGTTGTTGGGTCGATGTGTGTCATTGTTATATTGATGTGAGGACAGACCCCTGAGGCCTGCAGCCTTCTACTCCCCTGGAAGCAATAAATCTATGGCCTACTGTTCTATGTATACTGTATCTTGCATCGTTTCTTCATCTCTCTCTCTCTCTCTCTCTCTCTCTCTCGCACTCTCACTCTCTCTAACACACATTTGGTAAACTTTACAAAAGAAGAAGAAACATATGCAGAACAACAACTTCAGGGCTTTCCGCACTGCACTGCAAGTGTTATAATCTCTCATGCAAAGAGGGTATTTGCATTTTAAATTTTGATCTTCCATGGTTGCAACCCTTTTCTTGCTTGGTTACTCCATGGTTAGGCACTCCCGTGTTTATATTCTATGAATCATTTTAATTCCCTTCAGTCAGCCAGTAGAGGCCACTCACAGCATTCAGTATGGACAGACAGCGCACACTCACAGGGAGTCACACGCAGACGACAGCTGTCTGTTATCGAGCAATAAGGGGGTGCAGGGGATGAGAGGGGGAATGTACTAGCAAAAAACACATTGAAAAAATGAGAGGAAACCTATATGTAAGAAAGATCTGCTTAATTATAAGAGAGAAAGAATGATAGGCATGTAAAAATAAAGGGAAATACATTCTCGTGTCGTATTTTGATTGTTCCTTTTAATTCACACCAACTCTGATCTGCTCACGACTGCTGAGGCAGAAAGAGGAATTGGTTAGAAAATGTATTTGACACTTATCCAGTTTTCCCTGTGAGGACTGAACTGTACAGTTTAGGTTTCCTTTAGTCAATGTAATAATACACAAAACTGTTTTTGGCGTGAGAGTCAAAGAAAAATGAAAATATTAGGCTGTGAGTATGCATGCGTGGTGTGTGTGTGTGTGTGTGTGTGTGTGTGTGTGTGTGTGTGTGTGTGTGTGTGTGTGTGTGTGTGTGTGTGTGTGTGTGTGTGTGTGTGTGTGTCTGTGGTCAACAATAACTTTGCAAAACAGTTGCAATGTAATAATTAATGTGTACGTATTGATATAATAAGCTGACACACAGAACAAAGAACAAAGTGCATGCATGCATATACGTGTGTATACATATTCTATTTTATATATTTATATGTAATAAAAATATATTTTTTACACATTTGATTTATTGACACTTTTGATCACCTTTTTCATTTGAATGCTCTGAAAATCATGTAGTCGGTGTGAATGCAAATTTAATTAATTACTGTGGTGTCTATAATCAAACTTCTTTCTTTCTTTCTTTCTTTCTTTCTTCTTTATTTCTCACTAATTATTTCATCTTGAGAACGGAAAGGAGACATCAAATCAATAAGTCTCATCTGTTCACATTGAATGGAAGAATGTTGGTGAGAGGACGGGATGAGGCAGAACATTGCAAAAAGCGTTTTGGTTGTTGTTTTGTTGTTGTTTTTGTTGTCCCAATAAATGTTATGTTATAGCATAAGCTGTTCTGTGTCTGAATTACGTAAATGTGCAGTATGATGATAGATGGACATATAGATGGACAGTAAAACACTCATCTAGTCTTTAAAGTAAATCTATTTGTTTTTTAGACTTTTTTTCTATTTTCCCCTTTTGTGATGCAACAGATTCCAACAGCTTAATGCCAAGAAGTAACTTTTGTATAACTCTCCAATGCTTTTCACTTAGTAAGGTATTAATGTGACGAGCTGCTGGGATCCATATGCAATAAAAACATTACTCTTCTTGTGCATGTTAGATGTTTTTTTATGTTAAATATATGGTGAGTTGATCAGAAATGTTACACATGTGCTTTTGCAATGGAGGATTTTTCATAAACTTTACCTGTTTGCATTACACATATAATAAATGTACTTCTAAAATATGTGCCATAATCATGTGATTTGTTTTTATTTTCGCTCAGTCATGCTGGGACAAGGCATCCCCCTGACCCCTAGATGCCCCCGTCACACTATGTCCCCACCTGAAGCTCTCTGACGTCCCTCAGAGAAGGTCTGCCTAACACTTTGAAAACCATCGTTCAATACAAACCCTCCATCAGATCGCTCATCATGAGTTGCCAAAGATAATTAGTTTATTATCTATTCTGAAAGTGAACAGAAGTAAAGCATCATGTATTTTGAGGTATTTTTCACAAGCAGTAAGCCCATTTGTTTCATATGTGATAATGTGGGTGGATGATTTACTGCATGATACAGTTTTCAACATTTTAAGGTGGAATCAGCCATAATATTAACTTGTGTATCAGAGAGTGCTTAGTATTGAGGACATGAAAAGAATAAAGAGTACAACAGGAAAAAGAAAAAAAAAAACACACGGAGGAATGTTTTAGACTACGAGTTAACCTTCACAAGGCAGAAAGGACAGAGAAGTTTGGAGGATTACAACTTCAATATTCTTCTGGTTATATTTCTTTCGAGGTGGGGGAGTGACTGAAGATTCCTCGCTGTGACTAATGTGATGTTTGTCGAATACAAACTTTCTCCTACTGCCCCCCCACCTGTTCACAGCTCACACACGGACACCTTTTTTTTTTTTTTCTCTTTTTCTCTTTTCAGTTGTTGTTTGTTTTGTTCGGCCATTTTCTCCTGACTGGCCCACCCGCAGGTAAACAGGCAATTGTATTCTTGGGACCAGACTCTGTTTATTTCTGTTATTCGTGTGTGTGTGTGTGTGTGTGTGTGTGTGTGTGTGTGTGTGTGTGTGTGTGTGTGTGTGTGTGTGTGTGTGTGTGTGTGTGTGTGTGTGTGTGTGTGTGTGTGTGTGTGTGTGGAGGTGCTATCTGTGCTCAGATAAGACTGTAAACCAGATTAATCTGGCGTGGAAGAGCTTGTCAGCAGGACCACTGTGCGTGCATGTTTGTGTGTTTGGAAGAGAGTGCGTGAGCGCGGCCCTCCTCAATCCATTTCAGCTGGCCCATCAGGTGAGCCGTTGGTTCCTATATTGTCTGTCTGTGTGTGCTTGTGTGTGTGCGTGTCCTTGTCTGCATTTGTGCGTGTGTGAGTGTGAAGGAAATCTACAGAGAATGCTATATAAGTGAATGAGAGTGTAGGGTCCAGCGGTAGATAATGTGATCATGACTCCATGTAACGCAGCATGACAACAGCTTGTGTATTTGAGTGTGTCTCAGTGTCTGTGTGTGTGTGAAACCCGGCATGACAACAGTATCTCTCCATACCACTGTGGAGAGAATGGATTACTCTGCTGCCTGACTTGAAGCACACACACACACACACACACACACACACACACACACACACACACACACACACACACACACACACACACACACACACACACACACACACACACACACACACACACACACACACACACACACACACACACACACACACACACACACACACACCTATGGCAGTAGTACAGTATATACACACATCATATGCTCTTGCCTCAAAGTGAGCACATCCCCAGTTTGATCCATAATATGATGGTCTTTCTGAGCAGTTTGCATGTTCTCCCTGTTCATGACCAGGTTTTCTTTTTTTTTTTCTCCTCCCCAAGTTCTCTGTCTTTTTTTGTACTGCAATTCAAACATGTGTGTTTGATGTTTGATGGTGCCACTGAAATTCCCTGTAGATAAAAATATGTATATGTGTAACTGTTTGTCCTGTAATGGACCGGTGACCGATACAGAATACTGTATATACTATACTCATCCCTCAATCAGCTGGGTTCTGTTGCCTGCATCAGGAACATCCTCAAATTCTGAAAACACCTGAAAAAAATTTGGGATACTATATATTCAGATGTAAAAATCTTCCATTAAACTTCTGTTCACAAAAGAACAATCTGTTCTGAAAGGGTATTGTTTCTGTGTAGGCTTCACTTATCTTATAATGATAGACTCAACTTATTCTCATTGTTGCCCTCAGGGAAGGGGTACAGGTCTATCCAGGCCCGTACCAACCGACTCTCAAACACTTTTTACTGAGTGCAATAGGAATACTGAACACTGAACAACTTTAAACATCATGTGTAAGGTTATATGTTCATTATATCTGTATCCTCAGTGATAAAAAAAGATATGCTTGTATATTTTAACGTAAGAGTTTAAATTATTTTAATAATAATAATAAAAACACCCACTAGATTGTTTCAGTGTTCAGATCTATGTCTTTATAAGTTGTTCAGAGGGTTTTACAATCATGCACAATCTAATGACATAACGGATCATGGCACTGTAGAACAGGTTGCCCCTGTACCCAGCCAAACCTCTGACCAACTTCCATATAAGTATGCCAGCACCCAGGGCAACGATACATAAAGGCCACAGGAACCATACCTTAAGCAGCAGAGGTCCTCCTTTACAGATTAATCACACTGCCTCACCATGACTGACAAAGACAAGATGTCATTCTTGTCCATCCTCTCATGAGACACAAACTGTTCTATCCATGAGGGCTGGCATGCCCTGAGTTGAACCTTTGTCTCATGTGCATCATATGCTGGCTTTTTGGTAAAAATGCATCAACGATTATATTATTGTAAAGCAGCAAAAAACAAACAAGTGTTTTTTGGAAACCCTCCGTATTTAATTTCTGATATTATTTCATAAAGCTCAGGGCTGCAACACACTGGGGCCAATCCCAGCTGACGATGGGTGAAGAGAGGGTACAGCCTCGATGGGTCTCCAGCTCATCACAGGACAAACACAAAGAGACAGACAACCGCAGACAGATTCACACCTATGGACACCAATTAGCAGACGATTCATGTGTTTGGATCATAGAAAGAAATTGGATGACCGGGGAAAACTCACGCATGCAGAAGAAGAACAAGCCAACTCTAAACAGAAATGCTCCCAAGCCAAGAATTAAAATGGAGATTTTCTCTGTGAGGCCAGAGTGGTAACCACTTCTCCAACATGTGGCACATCACATTCCCTGAACTTTTCCCTATTCTTTGCTGAATTTCGTCTCTAAACCAAACTAACTTTTGACCAAAATAAAAACAACTGCATCCCAAACAGAACCTATTTTCCTTGAAGTCCACATTATGCACACGTGTGTACTTTCTGAAGTCTGAAGGAGTTAATATTGCTCTATATTTTCAAACCCATACATCCAAAATAGGTGTTTTTTGCAATTCACCTCCTATTCCATATCTGCCGTCTCTGCATTTGCATTTCATCAGAGATGCTAGAGGCCACCTGCAGTGCAGTATGGGACTCTGTGTCTTATTCAAGGGCATTGCTGTTGAGAACTTTAGAAGTAATACCAGTATCCTCCAGCTGCCAGCTCACAGCCAGAAAACCCCCCTGTCTGTGGCGGGGAGCAACCCAACAACCTTTAGGTTATTACTCAGCCTCTACATCCAGGCTAACCTAGGGAGAGTTGGTGGGTGGGTGGGTGCGGGATGGAAGCCAAATGTGGGTTTGTGTTTGGGTGGGTGGGGGTGTTGCTTCCCCAGTGTAAGGAGCACACTGTATCTTCCCCGACTACTCTCTGACAGGCCTACATACATCACCACCCCCAACACCTCTGTTTCTTTCCTCTCTCCCTCTTCATCATCCCTATTCCCTCTCTCCCTCCCTCCATCTATCCACCTCTCCTCCCACCCTCCCTCTCACCCGCTCTGATCTCTCATGAGTGCTAGCGTCTCCACACCTCTCTTTTTCTCTCGTTCACCTGCTTGCAGCCCCCCTACCTCTCGCCAGGCCTCCCTGAGTATCATTTACATCGATGATGCCTCATCATTACCCCTGCCCTACTTTATCTATCACCCAGCGGCTCCGCCATAGGGCCTATCCCTTCAGCGGAGGCCTTGTTTCTGTAGCCTGTCACGGTGGATCCCAACCACTGAAGCAAGGTGCAAAAGAAAACTGTTGTTCTTGCGGAGGTTGCACAAAGTTTAATGTCCAAGACATCAAATTTTTGTTTCGTAGAAGAACACACAACCGGTCATTGCATAGTCCACAAAGGAAATGTGTATATTGAGCCTAATTAAAAAAGAAATAAAAGCCCCCGCAATATAAATGCCATTGCAGTAAATATCATTGTGCCTAATGTGACATTGCAAACCATTCCTCCAAATTGTTTCCCACTTGTTATTTATACAATATTTAAAACACATTGTGTCAGCTGAAAATGTTTGTTGATGTCATCCTGGTTGGACTTTTGGTTGGACTTTTTTTTTTTTTTGTCATCATGCAAAAACTTTTTATTGTTTGTATTTGTGTTTGTGTTCATGCCTGCATGCATGCATGCATGACTGAGTGAGTGCGTGCGTGCGTATGTATGTATGTATGTATGTATGTATGTATGTATGTATGTATGTATGTATGTATGTATGTACATACATACATACATACATACATACATACATACATACATACATACATACATACATACATACATACATACAATAAAATTCAATAAACCATTGATTGATTGATTGATTGATTGATTGATTGATTGATTGATTGATTGAAATTGTACAGTACTGTGATAAAATTGTCTAACATAAAATATGGACTTATTTTAGACTTTAAAATTTTTTACTGCACACTTGAAATAAATCGTGGCATGAGACGGTTAGAAAAATACAATACCATACTATGGACTTCACAGATTATGAGGACTTATAATAAAGAGTTTTAATAAATATAAATCTTTCATTAGACCTCCTCTTATGTGTAATTGTCTGCTGTAAAGAAATAAGTTACACTAGTAAAATATGTGTTAGGCAGAGCCCGTCTTGGGCCTGAACATGAAATGGTCCAGCTCTCGTATTGAAGCGCTCGTACTCCTTATGTAGCAATCACTTTTAAAAGGCTTGAAAGAGCAGAGCTTATTTGAGGTCATATCAAGTTGGCAACATTTCCTCCATGATAAGTAAATCCTTTAGAATAATTTATAATGAGATAATTTAGGACTGCGCTGATGAGAAAGTAATACTGCACTGCCAATGTATACTTGGAGCTAATCCTATAAGTATACAGTATATATTACATACAGTGACAGGTTTACAGTGTGTAATGCATTTAACAAGCCTAATTATGAAATATATTTTGGCAACAGAAAGAAATACAAATGTCATCACTTACCAACAGTTAAAAAAACAACAACAAAAAACAATGCAGCAGTCACAGCATATGTATGTGTGGTAAATGCACAATTACATTTAATGTGTGTATACCTAATTAAGCAAAGCCATCATGCAAGATAAACTCCATATAGTATGCACATGTATATTGTGAATAGAATTGATCAGAGTAAATCAAATGCGTTTCTGAAATATTTCAGACAAATTGCTTCAGATGTCAACAGAATTATTTTCCTTTTAGTTAATTAAACCAGTAGATAAAGAGTACAAATATTTTTCCTGGAGTTCATTACGCCTATACATGCACCCTTTAAGAGTGTGTAAATATGAGTTTATTTTATTATGGAATTAAAAATATGTAATTTGGTAAAGTTGCTTTGTCCGAGGCCTGTAGAGGGTGTACTCTGCCTTCTGCCTTTGCCCATAATTAGCTGGGATCGGCTTCAGCGCCCCGACCCTGCGCAGGATAAAGTGGTATGGAAGACGGATGGACTTTGTCCGAGGTGTGAGGGAGTAATTCATGAGGGAGGGAAGACTCATCATATATTGAGCTACTTAAATAATTGCAAGATCTCACTGACTTGTATTGACATACAAATTTCTTCTGGTGAGATTAGTAACATTACCTTGACCTTGCTATATTGATTTTTACATCCTCCACATTTATATTAAAAAAGGAGAATGGCACCTTCGGCATGTCAAAAGCTAAGAGACCTGAGGAAAAGTTGTGGCGGCTCTGTCAAATAAGGACCTCTCACTACTACAGGTAATTTGTCAGGCTTATTACCTGTATTCGGGTTTCAGTGATGCTCTGCTTTTTTTTTGCAGCAGTGGCATAAATATAAAAGAAAATATGTATTCAATTTTAGTTTTTTTATTTATTTAGCCTTTATTTAGCCGGAAGAACCACATTGAAATTAATAATCTCTTTTACAAGTGTGTCCTGGATAAGCATCTCCATGATACTGTACATACAGTACTGCACTGTGCAGCAGCGGATTCAGTTTCAGCCGATGAACTTTGTGTCGGGGATTTTTGCACATTTCTCATATTTCCTGTCATTTTAACTTTAACTTTTGTTTTGGCAAGGAATATTGCTGATATTGAAAAACTAAAGGAAAGAATATTATTAAAAAAAATGTACATAATCTTTGGTTAGACATGAAGAATCTTTGGACTTAAGAGGTCGAATAGATGGAGGAAGTGACAGTCCATGTTACAGTTTTGGTCAGTTGGTAGAAACACTAAACTCCAGGTTCTGAATCAAATTCTCAGAAGTCTAAATTCATGTTTTGAAACACTCTTGACACAACCTTAAACACCGTTCATGGACTCAATTTGGAAAACCGTTTTACTTGTTTAACCTTAAACAGATTTTCACTCACCGCAAACACTTCACATCTGTGTTGCCAAATTGTAAACACTGTCAGTAAAACCAAAACACAACATGGCAATCATCTTTTATAACTCACTATAACTCAAAGCCGAACATGTTTTTAATGATGTGATCAGAGCAGTTGGGCAGGATGTAAGCCAGGTCTGAGTGCATCAGTGGCATGTGCCAACTCATCTGCAGTGCACACAAGCATGTTTTTTGTTCAGAATGTACATTCCTCAAATTAATTTAGATGTAATGCATTTACAAAAGACATGCTGAGTTTTGGTAAGTGTGGCTTAAATTTTGTCTTGTCTGAATAAAACGAGTGGAGCATGAATGGAGAAAACTGTGTTTTAACAATTGGTATAACTGTGAAGGAAACTTTGATTGAAATCAGCCTTACTTTGGCAAAAGTTTCTTTTTATTCTCGATCGCTCTCCCTCCAACATTTCCTTTCTTCTCTCTTCTATTCTCCTCTCTTCTCTGATTCAGTCTGTGCTCTTACCTTGGCCCTTATATCTGCTTAAGCCATGGGAGATATCAGATCAGGATGTGTGGATGGAGTGTGCAGGGCTCTTAGGGTTAAGTCCCTCACTGTTGCTTTTCAGCGCTAAACCAAAGGAATCACGCATGCAAGTGCAGTAGAGTAGGACTTAATAATATGAAAGAAAATTGATTTTCTGGAACGAGATTTCTCCTTTGATAAGGTATTAGCTGGGAGGGGAAAATGTTGTGAATCTTCATTAAGAGCCTCTGATATGCACTGGGATAATCGCAGGAAGAGGAGTACGAATGAAAAATGAACACAAAGGGAAAAAGGAGAGAGTCATACATTAGGGACAGACAGAGAGAAACCACGATACCAAAAGTGAGAGAAGGAGCATAGGGAGGGTAGCCCCCCTCTTTATCCTCCCACACGTACGCACATACTCGAATCAGAGACTTAAGCAGGACTAGGCCTCCCTTAATAAGAGTAAAAATTGATTTCTTTCCACTTCCATAAGATGAGATCTAAAGATGATGAAGGTGAGGATTGGGCTACAGTTCATTATGGAAAATTAGGCTACGTTCAAGCCAGCCGTATATCCCTAATATATCTACCCTGGCTTCATCCAACAGTTCTTCACTTACTGAACAAACAGAGGAGAAGTTAAGTGGGAGGAGCAGACAGAGGAGTAAGATCCCTGAGAAGGAGGGGGATCTCAAATGTACTGTACAGCTGGGTAAATATCAGATAATGAGATGGGGAGACAGGAACGGCAGCAGACATAGATTGTGGAAAATGAGGCAAAGGAAGACAAACGGTGACAAAACTGCAAAGATGTGAGTAGAAGAAAAGAGCAATGAGAGCAGAGAAAGAGAAGAGTTTGCCAACAGGCTCTCTCCCTCAGCAGTGTGTATTAGGAGGAGCTGAGGTGAGGATAAGGACAGAGTTAGAGAGGATAACAGGCAGATGGACTGACTGTGGAGAGGAGAATTGAATAGAGCCTAACCTCAGCTAATACCACTGGCAGAAATTTATGACAGACCAGCAGAAAACTATAGATCAGCGGTGGAATGGAATCCTTTTGTTGAGTCAGAAAAATTGCACCCACAAGACTAAAGAGAGAGTTCAACCAACAGAACTGAGAGTAATAGTTTGGAGCTGAAATTGAAGCTTTTTAAAAAAAAATAATTTTACTTACTTTTAAAATAATTTTGATAGACTAAAACTTAGTTGTTGAGACATTTAAGTACAAAAAAACACTGATCAACTATTGAGCACAGATCTCTGCTGTCCTTACGACTGAATCGTTGTTGTGATTCAGAGTTTCTAGTGTTTCTACCTGTCCGTGTGTGTGTGTGTGTGTGTGTGTGTGTGTGTGTGTGTGTGTGTGTGTGTGTGTGTGTGTGTGTGTGTGTGTGTGTGTGTGTGTGTGTGTGTGTGTGTGTGTGTGTGTGTGTGTGTGTGTGTGTTACCCTGTCTGTTTCAGCCTGCAAGCTGACTGTTAATGTGTGAAAGCATAAAGTGGAAGAGATCAAACCCAACTGACCTGAGAATAGTACTGACACTTTCTCACTCCTCACCACACACGCCATTGACACAAATGTGTGTGTGTGTGTGTGTGTGTGTGTGTGTGTGTGTGTGTGTGTGTGTGTGTGTGTGTGTGTGTGTGTGTGTGTGTGTGTGTGTTCAAGAAAGTGTGCAAAAGTGCAAAACAGAGTGAAACATACAAAGTAACTTAATATGAAAGATGTGAAATTATCAATTGAAACCAAATAAACAATGAGACAAAGTTTGGGGCGGAAACAAAGACACTGACATGTCGGAGAAACTGACAGAGAAGTAGTGTGAGCGAGTCTGAAGCAGTGTAAGAGAGCGATGGGGGAAGGTGAGAGGTAGAGAACATTTATTATGCCGGTGCTTCATCTACAGATACAAATCACAGGCTGTTATCACGCTGAAGCAAACCCTGCGAGGCCCCTACACTTGGATCCATCTCCACTACGACGCACACACACACACACACACACACACACACACACACACACACACACACACACACACACACACACACACACACACACACACACACACACACACACACACACACACACACACACACACACACACACACACACACACACACACACACACACACACACACACACACACACCGGTGCACTTAGCTGTGTGGATGTGCAGGTAGGGTGTGTGCTCTTAGTGATAGGATTATAAATAGAGCCATGGACAGACTCTGTGAAAGGTGAGAACATCCAGTGGGCATTATCAGGGACAGACCAGCAGGTTTCTCTCCCTCTCTCTCTCTCTCTCTCTCTCTCTCTCTCTTTCTCTCTCTCTCTCTCTCTCTCTCTCTCTCTCTCTCTCTCTCTCTCTCTCTCTCTCTCTCTCTGCGTGTGTGCGTGTGCGCACCAGTATTAGTTTCGCTCCTTAGCACATCTCTGCATTGTTAAAATTGTTGGTATTGTTGTTATTGTCAAGGTGAAATACACCTTGAAAAAAATCTAGTGTTCACTTTCAGGTGATAAACTTAGATCGTTTCTTGGTAATAATTATTGTTCAAATACGATAGATACTTCATAAAAGCACAAACAGAACTAAAAATTTGTTTACTCACACAATTTCTAAATCCTTCAGTTAAAATAAACTTTGTAATTAAGCGACCTCTTTTTCAGCACCATGGACAGCGTGCAGTTACTGCATTGTCCTTACATCAGCCCAGAAGGCTAAAGGGTATGAAAACTAAAGGGTATGATAGACTAAAGGGTATGGAAACAAGTGCAGGCATGATATTATGTGCACACACACATTTGGATCAACCGACAGAAACACTAAAGATTGATTTTGATAGACTTCATTTTCCAAGGGAGTTCAAACCAGCTCAACCTTTAGCAGAGATGCTGTTACAGTGATGTGACATTTTCTTACACTTTCTTCTTTTTTTTTTTTTTTTTGCAGACTTCATAATAAAATATTTTCTGTGTTGAACCTCAAGTTTTGTCAAACAGACTATTTTTTCCCCACAACACTCCGATATGCCTGATAACTCCCTTCACCAAGATGTCCACTTCCACGTTTGGGCTTGACACTCCATTCAATCACTTCATGGTGAACGGAAGTAAGTGATACCTTTTCAAGCACATCCTTTCCATGTAAGCAGGGTGTAATTCATGCTCATTTCAGTTTTCCAGTTTGCATTTGATGTCACTCACAGTGACATCCTGAGTGTATTACTGGCAAAACGCAGTCAAACACCGAGTGCTATCTATTTCTTAGTACTATCTCAGTACACTTGGAGCAGGACTGTGAATAAACTTGGTTTAAAGATCTGCCATATAAATAATGTTGCTTTACCCAATGAACTAGTCTCTTAAGAATAAAATTGATTTTTGATAGATATAAATGCTCATTTTGGGTTCATCAAACATGGAAAATAATATGAAGGCGAAAAGTGTTTTGGAAGACTAAATTCAGTGATGTCAAAGTAAAATGTGTCTATTTAAGGGTTATCCGAGTCAGCTCGGATAGTCTGTCACAAGACAATCACAGAGAAACAGAATTTCACACACACACTCACACACTCACATTTACACAGGCAAGTCTGAATCATCACCTGACGTGGCCGTGGGAGGAAACCAGTAAGAAAATATGCATGTACAGCGAGAACATAAAAACTCCATAAGGAAAGTCCTCCAAATCCTAACTGAACACTCAGAGACATTAGCACCAACCTTGACAGCAGTGTGTTACTCAGTTTAAATGACTCACAAATAGGAACATGCAACCATACTATTACGTAATCACACACACACATTTATGAATATTGCAAAAAGTATATTTTCACTCTATATGAGGATTATAGCAGTACCTTTCAGACATGCGTTGTGCACACCACATTGTGTTTGATGAACATGATTGTTGCAATCCTAATTATATTACTGTATGTTCAAGTGTACTTTTTTACATCTGCATTATATTGTATCACATGCATTGCAAGGAATACATATGCAGGAATAAGTCCATTGTATTTTAAAAAGTTGAATTTATAGGCTTCTATTATTCAGAGTTCATCTCTCTTTCACACACAGAAGATTACAGTTCCTCCAGTTTTTTTAGTTATTCTATTCTAATGTAAGCCTTCCATTAAAAATCATATTCATATTTTCGGATCTCGTAAAATACACATATCTTTATGAAGAAAGTGATTTTCTGAAGCCATTTTTAACAAATAGAATACATCTTAAACTGTAATACAGCCCTCAAAATCATATTAGTGTAGTATGTGCAGAGAGCAGCAGGACTAGTGTGAAACTTCAATTTAAGATGTAATTATTCCTGTAATGTGCTATATAACGGAGAGATTTTTGAGTGAAAGCTGATCCTGTCGTGCACAGGGGAATAATATAACTTTAAGTCAAATGCATTGAACATTGACTGTGTAAAGTGACTGCTGCTAAACCACACACATGCTTCTCTCCCATTGCTAATGCCCTCATTTGTACCACATATTGTATGTCCTGTTGAAATACTGTGACTTTGAAAATGCGTTCAAAAGCTGAGGCATGGACTCAAGGTGATTCATCTAATCACTTACGTTTTACATTTTACTACACACAAACATCGACATGCACGCATACATACATACATGCATGCACACACATGTGAAATGTACAGAGAGCACATATGCATACATATGTGTGTGTCCAGTGATGCTCACAAACACACATTTAATCCCAGCATCCACTCTCTAGAGAGACCAGTCGCAAAATACAAGACCTTTGACCCTTTCTTCTGAGGGTATTTTATAAAACATAGTCTCTCAGTTTTGAAAACCAAAGCAGCTTGACCTCTTCTCTCCGCCATCTTCTCACCTTCCCCACCTTCTTAACTAACTACCTATAGTATGTGCCCCCCTCCCCCCCATCCCCAGCACATGGAGGCCCTCAGTCTCTCGGTGAGAGCGTATAATTCAGCGTCTAATAAGACTGGATATGCTACACCTCACTTTGGGAAGAAGGCATAAAAAGAGCAGAGGAGGGTAGGGAGGGGGCAGGACTTCACCCTGTCTGCATTCAAAGAGGTGAAACACACTAACTCTGTCCACTCCCCCCCACACACACACCTTCAAACCTCTATTTTACTCCCAGGCCTCTTTTGCTTTTTTTCCTTTCGCTCCCTCACTGCGGTCATTAAAAGGCTGCCTACTCCACTTCCCTGCTCTCAACCCCAGGCAAGCGTAAGGTTAAACACCTGCAACAAATTTCTCAAGCAATGGGTGGTGTGGAGAGAAATCTGCTGCTCAATGGTCATTAATAACATCTTTTAGTTTGATTAATTACAGTGGCAGAAAACATACAAAAGAAAAAAGAAAACAACAGGAAAACAACAAGGTACCAAAAAAAGATAAGTAAGAAATATTCAATTTAGAAAAATGTGAGCTTGAATAGACTCATAAACCGAGAAGTGCATGCCCACAGTTGTAAAAGTCATCTTGGCATTTCAAAAAAACCATTCTGATCAAATTCCTGGATTACTGTTTTTGTTGATAGTCAGTTGGACTAGAAGAGGTCCGCACTACATTAGCCGAAATATATCTACTGCCAGAGAGAGAGACAGACGGGGGGGGGGGGACCCTTGCTGGCAGCAATGCTGTCTTTTCACCCCTAATTCTTTCCACCTTGTTAGGCACTTCGCCGTGGGCTGGGCAAATGCAAACACCCTGGTAGGAGAAGCAGGGAAGGAGGGAGAGAGGGAGAGGCAGTTAGGAGGGTGTATCAGGATTGTGGGAGAAAAAGAGATAGGATGTACAGAGGAGAGACAAAATTATGCAAATAAAGTTGTGGTGACGAGGTCAAGATGACAATATTATACCTTCTACATAGAAATGATTTAAGAACCAAAACATAGAAAATACATAAAGCACTTTGCTTCACAAGGAAGAGGAGGACAAAGAAAAAGAAAAATCAAAAAATCCATTTGGGATATGAAACAATCCAAGAAAAATGATAAAATGGTAACAAGATACAGAACAGTAACAGAAGACAATTCCAGTCCAAATAACGTTGATCTGCTTTTTAAAATTACAAAAAAGATATTTACTTATGGTAAATTCCATATTAAATAAAAAAAGTCTTAATACCATTTGGTAATATTAATGTTTGAGTTGGAATATATTCAGTCACTTTGCCAAAACCGTACAAAGACCATAAACTCGTGATAAAAGTAATGTGAGTGCAAAGTGGGAGAGAGACAGTGTCTCTCCAGTTTTTAGTGAGATACATGATGAAAGAAATTACATTTTCATCAGACGTCTTAGTTCCAACAGAAGAATCTGATTGGACAGGTGATGATGATATACTGTAAGTGCTGTTTATTAAGCACAGCTGGGACACTTCACAGTCTGTGTCGCTCTTTCTTACAGGTGTGTCATTTTTAACTTCAATACTACCTAACACTGAGTTATTAACACATTTTTCCTCTCAGCTACACAAAAAAAATGAAATGCATCATTACATGTAAATTGTTTAAAGACATGAATCCGACAACTTGGCTGGACTTCAGGGCAAATCTACTCTCAAAAACTTTAGTGTTGTTTCACATCAGTAACTTTTGTTTGTGGCGGCAGGGAAAAACTGTATTAATTAACCAGTCATTGTGTTAATTATTGAAGTAATTGTTTTCATGTTCACAGGTAGATTACAGGTACGGTTTGGTGTCAGCTATTCTCACATGTTTTGTACTTTCAGCACATCCAGTGGATAGTAAGTAAAAGGCTTATTTTGATTTGCTAAGTACATGAAATTTAACAATATCCAGCTTCTCAGCCGCATACTCATAAACTCATCATAAATCTATAAATTATATTATATTTTGTTTATTTGTAACAGACTCTCTCTGTCTCTCTCTCTAGCTCTCTTTCTGTGCCACCCGTTGTTGCCCCCTGGTCGTGTGCTGGTTGTCGAGCAGACTCCGGCAGTATCGCCGTGGCGACAGAGACAGAAGCAGATGTGACTCTGGTTGCCGGGCGTTTGGCAGGAGCACTCATCGTCACAGTGACGGAAATGCAGCTGGACGGCACATCATCTGTAGCTTTTGCCAAGCAATGGGTGGGTGTGCGCGGTGCGTGTATTGGTGCGTGTGTGTGTGTGTGTGTGTGTGTGTGTGTGTGTGTGTGTGTGTGTGTGTGTGTGTGTGTGTGTATGTTTGTCAGGACTGTAAAGAGAGGGAGGTAGAGAGGGTTGGCATTGGGTGAACTCCCCTCACCCAACAGCACACACACAGACACAGACATACATACACGCAGAGTGACCCCACACACCCTAGAGGGACTGCAAGTGCACAGCCAGTAACCAGACGAGACGGGGGGTGATGTGTGTGTGTGTGTGTGTGTGTGTGTGTGTGTGTGTGTGTGTGTGTGTGTGTGTGTGTGCGCGCTAACCAGGCAGCAAAAAGTGCTGTCAAACATACAAGATGTTTTTTTTTTCTTCCTCCCCCTCTGTCGCTCTCTCTCTCTGTTTCTTTATTTCTTGAGGTATTTTCTTCTATTTTGGTCATTCTGTCTGGTAAGTTAGAGACAAATGGCTGTTTTGGGGCTAAATATTTGAACTTGAGCAAGGAGACCCAAATTGACACACTTAAAGAAAACTGAGTCCTGGGGATATCAGAGAAAAGAGAGAGGGAGAGAAGAGAGATTACAGATGGAGGCATTACTCCAGACATCTGTAATGTGTACACACCACCAAAGAAAACAAACATAAGAACTGGCCAGCGGACATAAACCGCTGCTGCGCTCATCCTTCCACATTATCTCCCCAGTCCCCCCTCAAACCTCTCGTCTCCTCTCAATCTTTGTCTGTTGTTTCTTTAGCAAATTATCGGCTTTTAGGCACAATTTTTTAGGAATACCAAAAACTCAAATCTTGAAGTGAATCTTTCAGAACAATACAAGTTTTAAAAGTTTTTATGTGCAACTGAAATCCAGATGCAGATTTGAGTCCCGGAAATTCAAGTTTGCACGCCGATCGCCTTGTGTGTGTGTGTGTGTGTGTGTGTGTGTGTGTGTGTGTGTGTGTGTGTGCGTGTGTGTGTGTGTGTGTGTGTGTGTGTGTGTGTGTGTGTGTGTGTGTGTGTGTGTGTGTGTGTGTGTGTGTGTGTGTGTGTGTGTGTGTGCGTGTGTGCGTGTGTGCGTGTGTGTGTGTGTGTGTCAGTGGTGTGCACACCAGCGGTTTGGCAGTGGCCTGACATTTCCTGCTCTGACATCTTGTCTCAGTTCATCTCCCCTGCCAGTGAATGGACGGAAGCCCTGGAGGGACACACTAGCACCAGAGACACAAACTTGTCTTTTTGTCAGCACCAGTGAGGAGCTTCAGTACATTAGTCACAGACACACATACGCACAAATGCACACGTGCATAAGTTTTTTTTTTTTTTCCTTTACTCCTCTTTTGTGATGTGAAATGACACAGTGACGTGAAGTGCAGCCTGTCAGCTTCCATTTGTGGGGATTTAATGATAAGTTTGATGAACAGCCAAAGAACTAAAGCAATTTCTTCCCACATAGTTCGTTCACTGCATATTTTAAGAGTTAAATCTTCCCCATAGTCATTTTTGCATATGTGAAAATGTATTACCCACTAACAACAGCCACAACACTCTGAAAAGAACTGAATAACTTCAGTCTGAACTCTTATCAAAAACTAAATATTCCCTCAGATGCATGGGTGGATAAAGAGAATCTTTATTAGGGCGGCGTAAAGGGCACTTTTTTGTCGATCTGACCAAATCTTCCCAACTGACGGATCAGACTGTTTACATCAACACTAAATAGATTGACCAGGTTGATGTGAACATTTATATTCACCAAGGATATAATCCAATCCAGTCAATGGAGCAATCCCACAATGCTTTGCATTGTCACAATGGCCTAAATCATTCAGTTTTAAATTGATCGATTCTCAAATATAAATGTTTCATGAGTTAAATACTGTATCGAGGTTCAAATTTACTGTAAAACCTTCCTCCTCAACCAGCTCCATCCAGTTTCTAGCATTCCTTCTACATTGTGGTAATCCATTAATGATCCTGCGTCGTCTTTCTGAAATGCACTCAGAGGAGTTTATTGTCATGTGCATATAAGAAGAACCTGAGTCTGGAAGTGCCGACATAAAGATATCTCTTATTAACTTATTAAAACAGCGCAAGTTCAGAGAAAGTATACTTCGTCCACAGAATTGTGCAGTTTTGTTTTGTTTGCTGTTTAAGTGCTAAGATGACCCGCTGGCTCTGCTGCCTCTCATCTTTAAGAATACAAACTTCACAGATTAGGTCAGTTGCAACTTCTTTGCAAGTACAGTACTTTACTATTAATGGTCAAAATGAGTTCAGTACCAATTCCTCAAAATGCTTCTGTATATTTAGTTTAATTCAAAATATCCACGTGACATTGAATGTCCCAGTATTTTATGGCAAAGTGATGGACTTTGTCAGGCCTCCAGCTCTGCAGGTTGTGGAGCTGAAAGTCAGAAATTCTGCAAAACTTGAAAAACAAATTGACACAGTAGCACAGCAGCCTGCGGGGCAAGAAGCAGCCATACATAGGCCTCTTTGGTGTGCCCATTGATAGAGTTACCTTTGATAACTTCCATTGATTTCACTCACAGTAGAATGAACCGTGGTGAGAGCTATATCATGGACTCTGTTGACCTGTGCCTCCAAAAGTGCAATTGAAAGTGTTTTACCCTGTTTGGGTCGAGTTGATTCAGGCGCGTGACTCGTGTTCTGCTACCACCTCACCAGGCCTGCCATCCTCACTTACCACCCTCATCTCCCAGGCTCTGCCATCCCTACCTCTGTTTCCCCATCTCCAGAGTCTCCTCCAATCTTTACGAGGCTCGGGAGGGCTTTGACATTCCTAAATGAAAAGGCTCTCTTTGCAGCACTGCAACAGCTGACGATTTATGACAACGAGGCCTCGCTGGAATCTTAGCTGCTGTCAGGCAGCATAATGATGTTTTGATATAAAGATGATTGGTGGGGCTGTGCGCGCCGCACTGTGCATCAGGCGTCGGCTGGTGTGTACGCGAATGTGTGCGTGTGTGATTGGATGATTTAAGGTGGACACTTGAGTCGCTTGCTTGTTGTTGTCCATTGTTTAGCTGTTTACTCCTTTGGATGCTTTTTTTATTTGATTTTTATTTCAACTTGACATTTAGAGTCCCCTTCACCGAGGCTCCCCTCTCATTCTCAGGTGTGCGGTTCTGCGCCTCTCTATTTTTCAAACCTCTGCTCTCCCTCTTTGTTTTCCCGTCCACATCTAAAGCTGTGTTTTGCTTTGGATCACCCTCTGGTTTTTTTTTTTTTTAACTTTTGCCCTCGTGCTTTTGTTTCGTTCTGTCATTTCACGTCTCCTTTTTCCTCACTCCCCCTACGTGCGCCCCACACACTCCCCCGCAACTCCCCACCCCAGTCATTGGTGACAGGCATATAGTTTGCTATAGTTTCTATTAGAAGATCACTGCATGCTTGAGGGCCCCCACAGATTGGTTACATTTTGTTCGGCGGGGCATTAGTGGGCCCCGTCGAAGGGCCCCATCATCATCAGTGTGTCTGCCATCTTCTGGCGGTGATCTATGATTCGGCCATCAGACGTACATAAATCAGAGCGCTAAAAGGATTTCCACTCTACCCCCTAAGCCCCCCTCTTGTTAAATTTATGCTGCCGTAAAAGAAAGGAAAATTAGTCATTGAGACCCCCCCCCCCCCCGCCCCCACCACCCCATCCCCAAGTCTTTCTCTATCTCTTTGTCGCTCTCTCCATGCAATGTGTAGCAGTAAAAAAAAAAAGAAAAGAGGAAAGACAGGGTGAACAATCGCATGTGGCGCCCATCATCCTCTCCTCTCCTCCCTCCTCCCCCTCCTCTTCGCTCTAATATCATCATTATCAGAACCGTAAAGCGAAAAATAACATGCCAGAGGAAAAAAAAGAGGTGAGGAGAGAAGCTTTTGAGAGGGGTGAGTGTATTCCCCCAACCTATAATCCTTATTCCTGCTTCTTCCTTTCTCCAATCATCTCTTCTCTCTCTCTCTCTCTCTCACTCACACACACACACATAGTCAAACTACTTGAAAATGAGAGGCGTTAATAATTAGTCCATAATATCCATGCTTGGGTGTTCATACATGGTCTCATGCATGTGCTTGCTCGCTAACAATTCTTTTTTTTTTTTTTTTTTTTAAATGTGCATGTGCTTCGAGACGATGTTCTCCAGTGTTTGTGTGTCTCCACTGTTGAATGCAAATCAGTGAATCACCGAAGCAGAACGCCTTTCAAATCCCATCGCCGCTCCGCTCTGCCCTTCCACTCCCAGAATGCAGTGCAGCAAGGCAGGCAGGTATGGAGTACGGGCAGTGCGTTGTTGTGGGTGACTGGTTATGTTATTGGCCCACAATCTACTCATTAACTTCCTGCTTTCCTCTCTGTCTATCACCACGGTGTCTCAACCAGAGGTCTGTCTGTCTGGCACTGCGCACTGCCATGTATGTAAATATTTCTGCCAGTCCCTCAGTTCATCAGTCTCCGAGTGTGGTCCTTCTGTGGGACTGTTTCTTCACTCCCTCTTCTTTGCAGTGTTCTATCAGCTTCTCAGCAAAGGCGTTTCTATATTTCTTTGTGATCAATCCTTTATTCCTGTCACAGCCATTGAATTACAATCATTTGGCTCAAATCCCAACAAAAAGGCACTTTTATCAAGTTCATTCTTTAGTCGAAAGCAGACATGAAATATTTAGTTTCTTTAATAAAAATGTTGAAAGACTTGTCTTTGTAATGCTCCAAATATCTTTAGAAACATATTAGCTTCGAGAATATATATATATATATATATATATATATATATATATATAAATGGACCTTGTGTTGTGGTCATGTTTCCCATAATTCTTATCAGGAACATAATTGGAGGTAAGAAAATTAAATTTTATTGCCATGCACTTCATTTTGAAAGACATCTCACTCTAATAAAAGGCCTTATGGTTTCTTTTTTGAGAAAGTACAACAAGAGAGCATATATTAAAATGTTGCAGCAAATATAAATAATTGCCATGTGCATTATAATATATACTACATACAATTCTCTATTTCTTGACGGGCCTGAGGCCATAGACAGACACAAACTCATGCACGCATGCATGCACACCCAGATAGACAAAGCTATTTTTTAATTTTCCGTTTTTATCATTATTGCCATATTACAAAATTAGTGATTAAAAAAACAGATATGTTGGATCCAATCACTTTGTAAATGTGCACAATCACACAGCCAGTATTATTATCACTCCTATAGACCACACTATAATATGAATAAATGTCCGCATTGTGTGTGATTCTAATAAAATTCAAAAATAAATCACATATAGCATGAAGGCACAATATTAGGACTATAATGAGCTGAATTTAGGTTGGTAGTTCAGTGCTTTTCGAGTTTATGGTATAAATGTGATGACTAACTTTGTTTTATTCTTGCCTGAACACAGTAATTTTCTTTAAAGTAACTGGATGACAAGTGCCATGCCCGTCCCAACATCCTGCCAAGCTAAATAAACTGAATACAATACTGTAAATCAATAGATAATATGTGAATAATTGGCAATGATGCATGTTCTGAGTTGACATTTTCACACTGTCAATAATTCCCTCTGTATCATTTTGGGTAATCAATGATAATTTAGAGTAGCAAGGTGTCTTTTTGTGTCCATGGTGTACTGAATGACACTTTGTCCTCTTTTATCCTCCCGGCATAGTATGAATTCAGAAGGCCATCTACTTAAAATGCCATTAAATAATCAATATCCTCTCAATTATTCATCCTGTTGTGAGATGATAATGTTTCCATATCATAGATAGGTATTTAGATACTGTAGTAAAAGAACTCCCCAAACTCCACAGCATGGGGCAATAAAGGTTTTAACGTCTTACAAATACATGCATCTTTTTAAGTGTGATTATTTTTTTCTTGAATGTTCTGTAAGCAGTATCGGTGTATCAGTTAAGAAATGGGCAAATATTGTATTTATTGGAGAATAGAAGAGTATGGAAAACAAATCTTATAATATAACTATCACAGCCAGAAGAAGGTATAAAAATCTATCCCTGCATCTTTCATTCGTCATTCGCTGTAAACATGGTTCGTTGTGGATTTGTAATGTTAAAGACAAAAGTATGGAGAAACACATTCAGGAGCATATGGACTCCTAGAAACTTCATTATCCCGTTTTTTTCTTCTGTAATCTTCCTTCTATTATTGTCATCATCGTCATGTCTGCCTCGGTGCAAAGGTGCGGGCTGTCAGCTTTTGTCACCACAGCAGTACCTTTTTGGTACGAGTATAGCAGGAGAAACAGTGTTAACTCATGTCAAAGCTCTTTGAATCAAGACAAGGAGAACTAGACAGGAAGAGGGAAAAAGGCTGCTTCTCAACTACTTGTAGTAATCCTGTCTTTGTATGACGCTAATCATATGTAAATCCGCGTTGTAAAGTGATTCGGTTTTCCTCGTGTTTGAAATAATTATACAGGCCGTGCTTATGGAGAAAAACCTCTTCAGTTTCAATTGGTGCATGGTTTTTCTGTTGTCACTGCGGAGGAGTATACTTGCTGGTGTCTTAATCCACCAGACCTGCTTGTTTACCAACAACAAGAGAATAATATCATTGTCATTGTCAGACACACTTATTGTTCATTTGACTCAATCAGGTTTGGGAAGGTTACTTTGAAAATGTCGTTCATCGCAGAATACTGATTGCCTTTTTAATACCACCTTATTTTAACTCCAATTTCTGATTACTTTTCAACTCCGGAATGGCTCTCTCATCTGCCTAATAAATGGATATTTAGATTTGAGTACGCTACTGGAAAAAATTACTTATTTACCTAAAGTCAAAACAAGTAAAGTTTTGACAAGCATGTTGAGTTAAATTAGGAGGTACACTGACCAACTATCCTATAATTTTGTCCCCATTACTAATCTAATTTTCAATCATCTTCGGAAGGAAATACCAGTGTGCAATGTTCACAACCTCTTTGATTACTCTTTCTAAACTCCTCAGATAAATAAGTTGCTTCTGTGTGCATGAAATGTCAGCCCACTGGTTTTTTTTTTAAGCTCCAGTAAACCCAAGCTAAATAGAGAAAGGAAATCAAAGAAATTGTTTCAAATTGTAGGAAATCTTCACACTTGCTAATTCATGTGAGGAAATAAAACAGTGCCAGCATTAATTCATGCCCATTGAATATAGCAACTTGATTATGTGGCAGCAGGATTAAGTGCTGGTTACTATTTTTTTCCCTCAAACTTCACACATTTCTAATCTTCTGTAAATGAACTCATCAATAAACCGTCGGTCATTTCCATGTTGCCAGACTATTTGTGACCAACTCTTTACTCCTTTGTCTTTTCTTATTTAATGCCTTCCTGTTTATTTGGAAAATACTCTGGGAGGGGTTTTTTTTGTTTTCTGATTATTTGAATAATCTTTATATAGTATGTACAAATATACATTTTAATAACACAAAAGCCAAATGTATTTATTTATGTTTGTTTTTTTTCCATTCTCGTGTCTGTCAGGCTGACGCTGTGTGCACATATACAAAGTCCAGCTACAAATGTGAAATGACAAAGATTTTGAACTTGTAATAATAATCAAAAATAATGCACTCATCAAGAGGAGGTTAATGTTATTGTACACATTAAGTGTGGGGGGGGGGGGGGGGGGGTTGCATTGTAAAACCGTTTTTACAGCTTTTCTAGTGGTAGTATTGCATGACATAGAGGTTCACATGCTGCAGGTCCTCCAGCGGCAGTGTTTGGTCACATGTTGTAATATTACACGCTCTCAGTCTTACCTGAGCGTTTTTATTACATTTTCTTTTGAGGCCTGTTCAAATGTGAAACTGGCCAGAGCTACACAAATTGACAAAGTTAATTGTTTTGTTGATGGTTTATCTTGACAGTCATTAAGAAAAATGTGATGAATGGGAGTAAATGGACAAGTGCAATAGATATGACGTGCTTCCATTCACAACTGCTTTAATGCTCTGTATGTTTCTCAATGTGTTGGTCTTGTCTGGCTAGTGTGGGCTAAAAGTTTTCAGACAATGCATTTGTGTGGTTGAGGGAGAGAGTGTGGATGTGCAAATTTTCACTGTTAATCATATTCACCCATTCACAAACTAATGGAGGCTGCAGCCATACAAGGCTGTCACACCAATGGGAGCAATCTGGGATTCAGTGTCTTGCATGTAGAGATGGGAATTGAACCTGCAAACCTTTAATTAGGAGACAACGGCTCTACCAACCTAGCCATGCCACCCCTGTTTGTGTCATCTAAAGATCAGGAGGGTCATGAGGAGGTGTTAGTACAAAAGATTAGTGAACAAGTGACACACAAGCTTAAAGGAAAACTGTAATATAAAAAAGTATTCAAGTAAGTTAAACAAATTTATTGTATTTACTATTTTGTTCTTATTCTGCTTGATGCCTTTTTTTTTTTTTTACTTTATGTTGCTGGCTTAAATATTTGTTTTAGAATTATGACATCTTTTCTTCCACAATGGCAAGGAAAAAACAGAGGAGTTAAAATTAAGTGAAAAAGTTGCTAAAATGGGAAATACTTAGGATGTATTTTGTTGGTGGCCTATGTGCTCTTCATTTTTTTTTTAAATAAAACACATACCAAGCAAATGTTCTCACACGCACACACACACACACACACACACACACACACACACACACACACACACACACACACACACACACACACACACACACACACACACACAGATTGGGAGAGAGAGAATAAAACGATGTATGGTATAAAACAATGGATGGGGAGTGGACAAGAAGAGATGGGGGGCTGTGACAGCGGTGTATGGCAGGCTGAGGAGGTTCACACACACACACACACACACACACACACACACACACACACACACACACACACACACACACACACACACACACACACACTGAGGGTGTGGCTTTTATTTACCTGTGCGAAAAAGGCTTATCCCACCTACAGCTGTGAGGCTAAAGAGAGGTCTGACCTCGCCTCCTCTCTGTTCCTCTCCACTCCTTTTCCTCTCCTCTTCCCTTCTTCTCACCTCTTCCCCTGTGGCTTGAGAGCACGTGTTTGCTAAGTAACACGCCAAGGGCTCTAACCTGCGACCTGGAGCACATGGCACGTAGAAATGATTCACAATCTTCTCTGTGTGGCGCTGTTGAAAGGTTTTGTCTTTTAGAACTTTGTTCAAGGAGAAAAGATTTTTCTACACTTGGACAGTGAACAACAGAAACATTGCTGGAATGTATTGTTATCACTCCAATATGGAAAGTTATTCTGAACCAAAAGTACATTTTTAGTTCAGCGGCCAATGTGTGATCAAACTTTTAAAGTTCCAATCCAAGACACATATACATGCTACTTGTAATGAAGCATTAACATGGCATATGAGTTCACAGATTAAGGCCCTGTTTACACGACGTTTCACGTGAAAACACCTAATCTGTTAAAAAAAGGAGTGTGTATCCACTGCAGCACCGAACAAACTACGATGTAGTTAGTATGCCGGGCCACTGGAGGGCGCTGTTGCTTGATTTTGTAATGAAACTACACAGACGTGTGTGCAGAGAAAAAATACACTATAAACGTGAAGAACATCGAGAGCGCCCGACATCCGCATGGACTGATGAGGAATCGGATGTTATCAGGGGTGAGTCTCAACTATTAAACTACTCATATGGACGATAAGACTAGAATACGGACCTTGAGTAATACCACCATGCGGCCGCCATGTTTGTTTACAACTGGATGAGCAGAAGGGAGGGAGAGATGCGCATGCGCAGTAACTATGTCCCTCTGCATGGCCGTGAAATAATCTTTTCACCTTAGGAGCCTGGATAAAAATTTTGCGGTTGCAGTGCATCCGCACACTGGTGCCGTGTAAATGAACCCCCCAGAAGTGAAGAAAGTTTTGCAGATGCACTCGTATTTGTTGTCGTGTAAATGGGGCCTAAGTCACAGAGAAAAAAACAAAAACGAATTAAAACCCACAAAAATTTATATTGTTATATCATATACATTGTCCATCCACCCATCTTTGAGACTGCTTTATTCCTTCATCCGTTTCAGGATAACTGGAGAAACACTTTTTCATCATGAAATCCTTGCAAAGGATTGCAAAGGATCTATATCAGACCATCTATAAGTCCACGTTTTTATCATCAATAAATTACAGATCTAAATCATTCAAACATATAATATATTTAGAGTCACCAATTAAGTTAAAAATCATGTTTATAGATCATAGACTGAAGGGTATCCATAGAAAATAAGCAAGAACTTGAAAACACAACACAAAAAACGGTTGGTCAGGGACACCCAGGTCTTCTCGACATGAGGTGTTAGAGCAAACCACTGTCCCACTGTGGTCCCTGTCAACTTCAACATTGAATGAAAAAAGAGGTAAAATATATAAAAAAAGCTATAAATCAGAAAGGTACTCGGGGCCTAGTTGGTCGAGTGCTGTCGGTTTTGAGCTTTGTCCAATTTGACACTCTTCTTCCCTGACGCCTTTATTCCCTTTCTTTGCTTTCATTTTTCTCCCTCTGTGTCTGACTTTTGGAGCAATTGTGTGGCCGGCAGTGACAGATGTGCTGTATCGCTGCTTCTCTTCATGAAAGGGAAAAAAAAAATCATGTCTTGTCCTCCACATGTCTGCTCTCTTTTTAGAGCTGCTGAGGTCCTGGCCCCATTACACTGATTTACACTCTCTCTCTCTCCCTCTCTCTCTCTCTCTTTCTCTCTCTCTCTCTTTCTGGGTGTCCCTTCAAGTTAATAGCAGAATGCAGATGAGCACTTTTTCACAAGGACCCGGCTGACTGTGCTGTGTGTGTGTGTGTGTGTGTGTGTGTGTGTGTGTGTGTGTGTGTGTGTGTGTGTGTGTGTGTGTGTGTGTGTGTGTGTGTGTGTGTGTGTGTGTGTGTGTGTGTGTGTGTGTGTTTGGGCACATGCCTGAGTGTGTCTGCGTGTGCACACGAATGAGTCCTTCTGGCCGAGGGGATGAGAGGGTAGTGACAGGGGTCTTGACATGCTAAAGAGGCAGAGTAAATGGGTTTTTCTAAAGCAGTGGAGGAAATATCACCGTTTTATACCAGGCCAATTTATGTCCCCTTATCTCTTCCTCAAACATGTCACTTTAGCTACTGCTGAATGGTAATTACCACTCTCTCAACACTCAGTCACTCTGTAACATGCACACACACACACACACACACACACACACACACACACACACACACACACACACACACACACACACACACACACACACACACACACACACACCTACAGACCCGTAGTTAAGAGTACGTTCAAGTGCACACACGTAGGCCAGATGAATAAGTGAACTCATGTACTTTGTGGGTAGATAAATGTTGTTAACACACACATCATGCTCAGCTTTTGGAATAACAAATATACACAAGCACAAGTGCACTTTCATCTTTGAACAGAAATGCACCATAAAGACACACATCATATGGAATAGACAGGGTTTTATTTTTTCCCAGCATATTTTATTGTTTTAACATTTATTTATGGTCTGCCTGCTTGTGTGGGTTTCAGACATGCTTTGAGATCGGCTTCATGCGCTTCAGATGGCCACACCAATCTGTTAATCCACATAAATAGCTGTTCATGACAGACACACACGCACACACATTCAAGGGATAAATAGCCATTTATGCTCATCTCATTCTGATTCTGATGGCCTTCCCTACCCCATAAACTGCTCAGGAATTAGATCGCCCTAGGCAGATTATGATTATGGTTATCAAAAAAAAAATCACATCGCAGACTGCATTGACGCTATCGCTTCCTCTCTTTGTTTTTCTCTGTCTCACTCACAGTGTTTGTGTAAAAACGTTATAAGTTCCAAAAACTTAGTGCCTGACTGGTGCAACATACAATAACAGATAAATCAGGAGGGCGTCTCCAGGAAGACTTTTATATCTAATTAAATGTGGTTTGATTTTAGACACTTCGAAAACGTAAGTTAAAGAAAAATAGAGATCTTAAATTCTGACTATGATTCACTAAATAAATTCAAGTTGAGAAGATTGTTGGATAGGGCCTTTATCCACAAAAAGCCTGCAGGACAACAAGAGAAACATCCTCTCCATGTCTCGCAGCTTTCACACAACAGATGAGTTTGTGTCTTCATTAGCATCAGGCCAGGCCAAGTAATACCAAACACAGCTGATGCTGCCTGTATAAATAATAGCTTAATTAGGTTCAGCACACTGATTAGCTGGTAGCCATGCAATACTTAACCGCCAGTGACACACTACAGCAGCCATGGCGGCCATGTGTTTAGCATGTTGACTTGTTTTTCTTTTCTGCATGACTGCACCGCAGACTGCTTGAATGAATGGAAAAACCATTCACATACGATCCATAATACTGAGAGGCAATTAGGCTATGTGCTCGTCAGCTGCCTGGTTACAGTGCTTCTTCAGTGAATCTTTAACTTTGAGGTTAACAAGGGGTGATTTTAAAACCACATTATTGAACACATATGTATTTGTGAGAATGTGTTGAAAGATGAATGGCCATTTTATCATTTTTAATCAAATCATGACAAATTTGCATATTACCTTGAAAATAGGTATTTCCCGCTTTGAATTGAAACAGTTTTTGTTTTTATCGCGGTACCATTAAAGTCTTCTCACTTATTTCTTACAAAGGAAAAGCTAAAACAGAGTAGTAACTGATAGAAAAAGACCAACTACACATTGTGTTTCAAACAAGGTGAACATAATAAGTCTCATCTACAACTTTAGGAATATCACTATCTTTCCTTCTGAAGCCTACCAAAGTTAGTTACATTACACTTTCATGCTCTGAAGGGGACATCACAGTTGACCAGGACCACTTTATAAATGTTGTGATTTCACCAGATGCACTGACCACCCCTGCTGTGAATTCAGTCACAGTGACTGAAGTTTTGACCGTTTAACTCAACATTCCTGTTATGCATGTAAAGAGTTGGACAGAGAAACCTCTCTCTGTTCAGGTTGATTGTTTTATTAATCCTGACAGAAACATGAACGATTTGAGTTACATTAGGTTATTTCCCTATGATCCATTAGTGGCTCAGCTCAACTAATGTCTTGAAACAGCACTACAATAACACAGTCACAGTACATGTCATTTGTCTAAATGAAAGACAGTTAAAAGCCTCTGGAGAAGTTGTTTTCTGAATAAATAGTTATTAATTTTCAGCAACTACTGAAGGAACCCATGTCCTGCAACAGATGATGGGGCCCACAGAGAGCTGCTAGTTTAACAGACAAAGTCTTAATCGACAGAGAAGCAGTGAGTCCTCCTTGCTGTCTCAGACATACCTAGAAGGATTGTGTCATCAGAATATTTTTTTTTCCCTTCCACTACTAGTTTGTAGGTATTATTGTGGAAAGCTTTTTGGATAGCTCTATGCACTTTAGTGCCTGAAACATTGATACACTGTGTGTGTGTATCGGCCGCGCCAATGTGCTTGACTGCCTATCATAAGAATGCGTGTGTGTGTGTGTGTGTGTGTGTGTGTGTGTGTGTGTGTGTGTGTGTGTGTGTGTGTGTGTGTGTGTGTGTGTGTGTGTGTGTGTGTGTGTGTGTGTGTGTGTGTGTGTGTGTGTGTGTGTGTGTGTAGTCATGGCCTGTGGTAGTGAGTGCCCCTCCTGACCTTGAGAACAGAGCGCTATGTTGTCAGTCTGAGAGCTATAGCTAATGCTAATGCAAAGAGAATAGCCCCATAGAGTGGAGCTCTCTCTCATCCACTGCAGTTTGAAGTCTTTCACTCTGTGGGAGGAAGAGCTGTCCAATGTCTCTTTTTGTTTCATTCAATATCTCCTCTCACTCTTTATTCCAAGACTTCCTGTGACTTTGTTGAATGTCTCTTTTTCCTCTTTTTCAGTCTTCACTCTCAATCCATGTCTCTGTAATCTGTCTTTTGTCTTTCTGTCAAATTATGTCTTTTGTTTCCTCGGACTGTCCTCTCTTGACCTGGTTGAGTCTATTTTGTCTTCACTTTTTCATCGCTCATTTCAGAGAAATATATATATTTTCTTGAATTATGCCAATGGTATTTTCAATATGAATTTCCTCGGCTGCCCTGTGTGTTTACATTTGTACTCAGACCCTTCCAACAGAGTCGATTCAACCACCCAATGGTGCCAAATCGCCTTTTAGCTTCCAGCTTCCATCTGCCTCTGTTCACAAAAACGCCTGTAAAAATGATATGCTTTTTTATTTCTTCTATTTTGACCAGGCTCTCCCTCATTTCTCACCATGTCTTCTCACAGCCCTCATTGGTTTTCACGTTTTTATAAGTTACCCTGACCAAATGATCATTGTCAAGTCCCTGCCGTCAACATCTGATGAACTGATTGTTGTCCCGCTGACGGTATACACATCAGCTCACTTAATCTCCTTCATCCCTGCTTGCCTCTTTCATTGTCTCCATCTCAATGCAGCTGACGGAGAAAGTTGTAATTGCTCTATTCTGCTCGGCGTTATTGCTTCTGGTCCATCACACTGTATGATACCAGCGTACACAAAGCCGGCTCCACAATAGAAAAACTGTAGAATTAAACTATAGCTGTAGACCTATTGAATCTTAAACTGTAAGGAAAAGGGAGAGACTAATAGAATCAGGAGGAGAGAAAGAGAAAAGGATGCCATATTGTGAGTGAGCACGCCCTGCAATCCTGTTAGAGACTACGTCTATGTTCTCATTCTGTTTGATTGTATTTTCAGAGCAGCCAGAGTGTCTTTCACTGAGAAACTCAAAATTTAATTTGGGCCCATTGTTTAGTCTGCTTCAAATCCACAATCCTTAATTGTATGAAATGTGCTAAAGCTGTGATCCATGCTTGTGCCTGTGACTCAAATTATCTGCTCTGACCTGGCTTGGGTTTGTAAGGGTTGATCTCCATTTGCAGAAGAAAAAGGAGACTTGAGGCGTGTGTGTATATATCATTAAATGCAGCCATTATGCTGAGATAATACTACTGGCGCTCATGTGGCGTCTGCATATTGTGCATTGCCATGAGCCTGTAAGTCGGGTTCAGCAAGGCGCTGATAACTTTGAGCTGACATTGAAGAGGATCTCTATAAAGCTCACAAAAGTGCCTGCTGGTTTTTGATATTCTATTGAATCTGATACCATTAATTAATTTGAATTATTGTTGTTTTCTAAAGACAATTTACAGCAATTCTGCAGTGACAGATAGCGCTGAGCAGAAACTGACAGAGAACACTGTGAGGGGAGAGGGTGTGGCATGCACTCATGCCACAAGGCTTTCAAACTTATGATGATTTATGGCACCTGTCTGGTGTTTCACTAAACTCTCACATAACCAGAGAGGGAGAAAAGGGAGGGAGTGTTTTCCTACGCTACTTTTATTGACACATTTTATATATTTATTTTTCAGTAAGGCATTACAGTGTGAGATTTGATTTACTCTTACTCATATAATTTGTCCTGTTCAAGGTGTTGACTCTATTTTCCCAAAACTTACAGCACATTTCCAAGAAAATACCTGCAGAATATTTTAGCAGGGTTTTTTTTGTCTGTTTTTTGTTTAATAATTCTCGGTTGTCCCTCCTTTCGAGGGTGTAAGTAATGACTCATTCACATTACCATAATTAAGAAGTTTTATTTCTAACTGAATTTTTAGTTTTTCAGGCACATACTTTTATTCATACTCCAATGCAAGTGACACCGTCATAATCTACCTAATATTATTTACATATATTTAATTCAATGTTATCCTTACAACAGACAAATAATTAGATCTTAATATTTGAACAAAGATCTGCTTTATTTGTAATAGTTTTCTCGAATGTCTAAAAAAAAAAATAAACTTGCTGTATTTTTCGGCCTGCAGATCACATATCAGTGTAAGTTGCATCTGTTGATGCAATCTCAATATTAAATGCATTATGAGGAGGAAAAAACATGTATAAGTCACATTTATTTTTCCATTTCCAGATGTAACTGAATCATCGATATATCTCAGCCAGCAGCTGTTGTTTAAAAAAAAAGCAAAAAAACATTTGTTCCAAAAGCTCTTACTTTCATGCGTTTGGCCCACAATCAGCCTCATATTTATTTTTCTCTTTACAGTTGTAATACTGCTGTGGGACAGTGTCATCAGACAGGGATCTCAGATGCTGTGTACTGATATATTTTTACTGATACATCACTTCTTAATATACAGAAAGTTGCATGACCAACCAAACAACTGAAATAATTCAGACTTATAGTTCAGGTGAGCAAGAAGGTCCTAGGCTTGAAACTGTCCCTGATATTTCTGTATGGAAATCACATGTTGTTCTGGTTCTCCACTTTTCTCCCACAGTCCTAACGCATGCATGTGAGCTTACTTTGTCACCCTAAATTGCCTAAATTATGTGTGTGAAACAGAGAGACTGTCTGCCTCTTGGTGGCGCAACTTGTCCAGGGCATACCCTGCCTTTGCCCAAAGTTAGCGTTAGATGAATTGCATAAAGAGGTATAGAAGATGGATAAATGAATAAAAGGTAACTAATACATTGAGTAGATTTCTCGAAAAATGCACTTTACTTTTAATTGAATACTTTTTTCTTGAGATTTCACCTGTAAACGAGTGCAAAGTAAACGCAATGCCAGTTGCGATTGAGTACAGATTTTCGGGACACTTTGCATCTGTTCTCTATTGAATCCCAAAGTCTTATTTTCTGGCTCTTGACAGCACATTCAAGTGATTTGTCAGTCTTTCCTCATATTTCCCTCTGTGCATCAGCAGATATGTGCATTTAGTTTCTTGGACTAATATTTAAACTATCAAAGTAGTAACTGTGGCCGCATTTTGATGTTATCACCAAATGTGTCTGCATGTGAGTGAGTGAGTGAGTGAGTGAGTGAGTGAGTGAGTGAGTGAGTGAGTGTGTGTGTGTGTGTATGTGTGCATTTCTTGACGTGATGATAGTGGACAAAGTGCTGGAAGCTTGAGCTGTCAACCTGTCAGGCTCTGACAGATATGCTGTTCGTACACCGTCCAGGCAACGCCACATGGATGCATTGTGTATGTGTGTTCGTGTGTGTGTGTCTAAGAGAGAGAGAGGGAGAGAGAGAGAGTCTGTATATACAGTCTAGGCATCGCCAGAATACAAACTCCTGTATATGTGTCAGAGCAGGAAAACGTGCTGACAGATCAGGCCTTTGAAATATCATCCTTTATAATAATTTTCCTCTCTGCATTTCCCTTTTCTTGATCTGATATTTAACGGCCATTAAATAAACAGGGTGGGGAGAGGAAGAAAAGAGGATGGCTGCTGTGTAGAAAAGGTCACGTAAGTAATTAAATGCATGAGTATATTGCTGTGTAAAAGTTTTTTAATACAGCGCCACATACACTCTTTTTCTCACTCTGCAGTCTTTTATGCAAACCTGATAAACCAAATTACTACAAAAAGTTTTTTGTTCAAGCCACATGGTCAAATCAAATCCACTCTCACTCTCACAAATATACACACAGACACTATTTGTACAGGAAAATGCAAGTCCCTGATCTTGTGTATGTCCAGTAGGCAGACAACACGCTGGTTTCCCTTTGGCTGAACCCTCAAAACTAAGGATTCTGGGTGGAGCTGAGATTATCAACCGCCCGGGACTATAAGAGTGTGTGTTTGTATTTTTCAAGCATGTCTCAGCTTGCACAGTGCATGCACGGTTTTGATATTTTCTTGAAATAGGATTTTCTTGTGTCTGTTTCCTATTCACAGTGGCAGGGACTTTGTGCATGTGTGCGATTGTGTAATTTTCTGAGTTTATTTGTGTCTGAGAATGCAATTTTGTGTGTGTGTGTGTGTGTGTGTGTGTGTGTGTGTGTGTGTGTGTGTGTGTGTGTGCGCACGCACTGGCAGAACAGATGGCATCGAACTGAGAGGCCCAGTGTGAGGTGAGACATCTCCCACTGAACTCAACTACGCACACACACGTTTACCAAGATCCATCATTAATATCATTATCATAATAATCTCAGTGCGACGCAGTCTGCCTGTCACAAATATGATCACTCCTATCATTCTCACTGCTACACTGTAATTATTTAACTACCTTTGTGTAAGGAATCATCACTTCCATCATTTGTACCTGCCATGCTATTGTAGAAATAATCTGGTATTATCTTTCATAATCGACATTTGGTATAATTAATCACTTTAACAGCTTTCATTGTTTTGTTTTTTTAATTTTCATCTTTAAGTTTGCTTTATGACTATATATATATATATAGTCATATATATATATATATATATATATATATATATATATATATATGCCTAAAGTTAGACCACAGAATATGTCAAAAGACCTTTTGCAAAAACCAAAAAGAAAAAATGAAAACCTTTCTTTTTGCTCATTTCCACTATTGGCCTATGATAAATGTTTACATTTAACAATGTTGATAATCACTAGTTCCATGATATGTACCTGTGAACATGATCTGCACAAGGGTTGCACCCTAGAAGCTGATCTACTGATGGGGATCCGTCCATTTCAATTCTTGCTTAGTCCATATTGGGTTACAGTGGCAGTATAGAGAGCAAGGAAGCCAAGACATCTATGTCCCCTGCAACTTCCTCCAGCTCTTCTTAGGGAACCCCAAGCCACTCCCAAGCCAAACCAGAGATATAATCTCTCCAACATGCCCTGGGTGGCCCTTGGGGCCTTCTTCCAGTTGAACGTGCTTAGTAAAACTGTAATGGGAGTCGACTGCAGGGCGCCCTAATTAGATGCCTGAACCAACTTGACAGGCTCCCCTTAATGTGGATGAGTAGCAGCTGGACTTTCAGTCTTTCCAGGATGGCTGAATGCCTGCCTATCCTAAAGTTCTGCTACAGTTACAGCTACAGCCATGGTCTTTTCAGCCTATCTTTCTGCTGGCCAGGCATACCATGCACCAACCAGGCGGCCAAAGGCCTCCTTTTTCATTTTGACAGCTTCCTGGACCATTAGTGTCCACCAGCATGTCCTTGTACTTCTGCCATGTTGATCAGTTGACAGTCTTCCATCTCTCTTCATCAAACATACAGTCTCATGTCAGGTGAAATGGCAACATAGTCGACCATGTGACTTTGTTGTCCCAAGGAGTTCTGGTACCAAATAGACTTATGGGCTTCATTGTGTATGAACGTGGTGTTTATGGGCAATCACCGCAGTGTCAAATCAGGCAGGCCGTTCCCGCCAATCACCCCTTTCCATGTTTCTAAATTGCCCAGCAAGACAAGGAAGTCCTTTGGCAGTGTGCTTACCAGGAATGTGCCCACTGGCTAAAATAATTAATCTCTGGGTAATTCATAATTGATTACTTAATTCATGTCTGCCTCTCACTTTGTGCAATGGCTGTGAAGAAACAAGACTATCCCTTATCTAGGATTTTAGTTCCAGAGCCAATACTGTGCATGGAGGGAACCCCAACTATATCTAGTTTGTAGCACTTATAGCTTTCGAATGGTCTCTCACTCCTTACATCCATCCAGTGAGGAAATATTCCACATCAGAGGTGCCAGTTCCTGGGCCCTCAATGCCATGTGGCTATGCAGTGTTGGACTTCATCAGTTGGGCAAACTGGCTTCCCACAATGGTTTGTTCATGCTGTACACAACTGGAACATGTGGGTTACCAGGTCACCAGGCACTCATCAGCAAAGACCAACCCTGGGTCTGGCTCCATTGACTGGTTACCCTTGTCTTGGCAGGGGACATTATTCCTTGTGCTCCTTTTTTATGGGTGATATTTGGACTTGTCTGGGTCTTCACTCCAGACCTGTCCAAATTGGTTGGCCTTACTAGGAGCGCCTTGCTCTCAACAGCATAGCTCTGTAGATCACCTAGATCACTCAACCACACAATCTCTTCTGATGGATAACTAGACCTTGCCAGTCACAGTTCAGAAAAGGATAAAACCACAGTCCTAGAAGGACTGTGAAAAAAACGCACGCACGCACACACACACACACACACACAAAATACGATTAATTCAGTGCATTTTCCTAAATGTCGATGGAATATCAGGCAAGTGTCCTAGATTGTGCAAAACACTGGGAGCAGTTCATGCTAAGTGAGTAATATACAATGTGCAATGTGATTTTTCTGTGGTACCATTTGTAGTTTTCTGTGAAAACACTTGCATTGTTTATGATTGCATCTGTTTTTACCAAGTTTGACAGGGTGGAGCAGAGATGCTGCTTTTAATTGCAATGAGAGGCATTTCATTAGTTGGCTCACCATGGTTTTTGTTTGCAGACTTTGATTATTATCTCAAATATAATATACTTCACCAACACGTCCAACTCCACATTTTTTGTGGTTGTAATCACCATGGACCTGACAGAAGCCATGAACACAGAAACTGTACCATTTCCAGCAGGTGTAATGCTTGCAATTATTCTCAGTTGATCACCTGCAAAACATAAAAAACTGAAGTTACAATCTATTTGAGCGTGGAATTTAGCTCACACTTTGCAAGATCTTAGTAAATCAGTTCCCATGTTTCAGCTTTTCCATTTCAGTACAGGTCTCAGAATTTGGGCTATCCACACCTTTAAGTTTTATGGCTTTGTGTAGATTTCAACGTTTCCTACATTCAGGATGTGTCCTGCCTTTTCCCACAGCCACATGCGATCCCACCATGAATCGGATAAGTGGTTGTGGAGATGGAAGATTATCATTTACTGCTGCTGGTTTTCTGACTAATATTATGAATCAAAAGGCTTAGAAGTTATCAGGGTTGTTGTGGTGGTGACCGACTACTCACCTGCCTCAGGAGCAGACAAGCTGATTAACAGGGTGACTGACCGAAGTGCTTTCATGGATGGGAGCATAACAGCAAGAGTATCGTGCACACACATAAACATACATACACAAGTATGCTCACAGAGAGAGAGTGTGTGTGTGTGTGTGTGTGTGTGTGTGTGTGTGTGTGTGTGTGTGTGTGTGTGTGTGTGTGTGTGTGTGTGTGTGTGTGTGTGTGTGTGTGTGTGTGTGTGTGTGTGTGTGTGTGTGTGTGTGTGTGTGTGTGTGTGTGTGTGTGTGTAATGGTGTTGTTTTTCTCATTTAGCTCGCTGGAGCTCTTCTGTCTTTAAATGATCCACTCAGCTCTCGCAGTTTAAATGGTAATTAAACAGTAGTTCCGCTGTCAACATGCACACACTCACACGAACAAATGCACACATGCACGCACACACAGATACAGTGTCGCTCACACACAGGCAAGCACAGACGGAGGAACACAGCCCCTGCTGTTTAAATGGTAATTAAAGAGCCATTCCAGTATCAACATCTGGGCATACTTATAAAGAATGACATTATATCACTCTCACTCACTCAAACACACACACACACACACACACACACACACACACACACACACACACACACACACACACACACACACACACACACACACACACACACACACACACCACACACACACACACACACACACACACACACCTGCTTGAAGTTAGACAGACTTCTCTGCCACTCTCATTCTGAGTGAACAGACAAAATGCAACACATAACAATAAGCCCTGAAGCTACACAAAACTACACTTTTGTGGTCAAGTCCATGTGAAGTACAAAATAGCTGCCTTTTTTTAGACATTGATTTCAGATGTAAATATATTGCAATACATTGCAATGCATTACTGTTAATATTATTCAGGCCATTTAGAGACCCACCTATAAATCCGCAAATAACACAACTTATGGTTGAGAGCTCCTCCAGTTGGGCTTATTAGACAGGATTACAACCTTTGACATGACATGTCTTTATCAATCACTGAGGCCCTGTCCACATAAGCCAAAATTATCTTTTTTCTCCCTGGCGTTCTCAAGAAAAATCAGTCCACATGTCACTATGAACACGGCTCAACACAGTGCCTAAGGGCATGTAGTACATATGCCAGGACTTTAGGGACACTGTGACTCGCCAAGTACACCAAAAATGCAGATGATGAAATAGACAACATATAAATTTATAGGGGCCTTTTACATCCGGATAGTCTAGGACTCAGTCCTCTTGGGAGGGGGAGGGGAGCTGAGAATTTTCACACCTTCAGTTGGTTCGGTGGTGTTCCCATTCACTTTTGAGACCAGATCACGCCGCCTGGAAAATGCCAAGCAATTACAACAGCTGCTCATTTGAGGGCACTGTCGCCCAAAATAAACACAGACCAGAGAGGAAGTAAAAAAAAAAACACGGCTCATTGATTCATCCGGATTGAAAGCGGCCTCACCGCTTTAGTCCGTGGTGGCTAGGCTAATTAGCTTGTGGCTAATGGGTAGCCACAAACAACCGTGACATATAGCCTTCAGACCATATATCAATGAGCACCTTTCTCCCTACTTCTTCTCTACTTCTTCCTCACTACTCCACGTCTGCTTGCGAGATATTTATCAACTATTTCTTTCTGCATCTGCTTCTTCTGATTCACGCAGCTAGCGTCGTGAGTTCACTACCCAGAATACATTGCGCATTATCTCACATCCTCTCATTCCACCTGCTAGAAAGATCATTTGTAAACGAACCAAGACCTAGCCTTTCAAGGGGAACAGAAATCGCTTGTTAGCTCCGGGTCAGAGTGTTCATATCGCCAAAATGGAATGGTTTTTCCCTGAAGAGAACTCTGGTCCGGATCAAATGGGAATGTGAACACGCCCAAAGAAGTTGACTCCTGCTCATAGACTTTTATATAACTGAGTTTATACTGTAGGTCTATATTCCAGCTCCTCCTGGCACTCGAGAATTTTAACATATCACCTGGTAGTATCAGTAGCTTCTGCAGCTCGACCTAGAGCATGTAGTCCGCGATTGTTGTGGTTATTAAGTGACATCGTTGACCGCGGTGGGGGAGAGAAGGAGGTGATGACACCATTGTTTGCCGTCTACACCTCAAAGCCGAGCTGGGGTTTTCAGAATTTCCCCACTCCCCTGTGTAAATGAAAAACATTTTGGGCTATTAAAACGCCGCCCCGTGTGGACGATTGGCCAAAAACGGTACGTTTTCGTGAAACGGCATTCTTGTGTGCATGGCCGCTGAATCAGACACAACAACACACAACATAAGCATACACACACATAGACACACAAAGGAAGTGTTGCTCAAGTGCCTGCCAGCTGTTGGACCCCCCGTAGGACCACCAGACTTCTACTTGTCTTTTTGTTGATCGTCCCCCTTTTCTCCCCATCTCTCCCGCCATTCATCCCTCTGCTCTCCCTATGAAATCCTCACGGCTTATCATTTGTATCATCTTCAATATCTCATGCTTCATTTATTTCCGTGCGTTTCTCACATTCTCCAGCTGCTTTGACATCTTTGCTGAAGTCACTGTGTTAATAATGCCAAGTATCTGCTCATCAAAAGTCTTTACATATTTAGCCATCTGGGGGGATATACCACTGTTACCTACTGGCCTGTGTATGACTTATTGATCATTTGAAATCTCTAAAAAGCCACACAGTGGTGTTGTGGTGAGCACTATCCTCTCACAATGAGAAGTTCCCCAGTTCTATTTTGGGCTTTTCGGCCTTTTCTTGTGCAGTTTGAATCCTCTTATGGGTTTTCACATGTTACTCAATAGTCCCAAAACACACAATTGAGGTAATTGATGACAGTGAACTGCTGAAACGCGTGAGTCTTTTTGTGTGTGATAGTCTGTCTCTCTGTGTTGCTCTGTCAAGGGGTGTGCTAGGATCAGCTCGAGTCCATCACGACCCTAAGCTGCATAAAACAGGATGGAACAGGAGATGGATGGATGGATGGATGGATGGATGGAATCACAAAACTAATAGTGAAAGGATGGGGTGGAAAGGTGTGGTGAAATGTTGCTGCCCGATGTATGTCTTATATATTTGTACCAAAACACACAGAATATTTTAAGATGAAAGAAATTAGTTTTCAATATTAACTTAAAACAGGCCTTCCTGTTCAGGAAAATTGTTCAGTTATTCAGTCTATTTTTGTAACCTTAAGATATTTTTAAAGATTTTGTTTGAGCAAACATGAAGGTTTTAGATGAGTAATGTTGGTTGAAATGATGTCTTTGTAGGTGTTTATATGCATAGATGTATAGATGTCTCTTTGTTGCATATGCTGTATAGACTTTGTGTCCCCCAGTTGTACATTTTGTATGTTTTTCTGCTTGGTGCCTGGGGAACAATAAAGATAAAGCAGATGCCAGCAGATGCCCTGTTTAAAGATTATCAGCCTTTCTCTCCACACTGTTAAAACTCACCAGGGACAGTACAACAGTTAACACAACCCATTTACACCGCACGACACATGGCAATGTGGCGCTGAAAGACAAAGTAAAATAAAGAGAAAGGGGCGGGTACGGAAGGGAGGAATGTAAATGAAGAAAAAATATAACTATAGAAAGGAAAACACTTCTAAATGATAAGAATGTGGGTTATGAATTTGAAAACAAAACCTTTAAAAGAGGAATGAATGAAACTTTTTATTGACACTTTATCTTTGGAGATGTGAAATTCATAGATATTGTCAGAAAAAATTTTTATATTTTCGTGCATCTAAATGTATTGTCTATAATGTATCAGCATTTATTTATTTCATGGAATGCATTTTTTTACCACTCCTCTTTAACTTGATCGGGAAGAACACCTGCTATAAGTTTTTTTTTAATATTTCATTCAATTTTTGCAGAAGAATGGGACATGGGGAAAGATGTATTTAAAGGTATTGAGTTAAAGCTGAAATAACTCAGTATCAATGTCTTTAATCTGATGCACACACTGAAAATGCACGTTGAAACCTGTTTGAAAGCCAAGTCTAGGATGAACAATGAATTAAAATGTGTTTTGCACCTATAGCTAATGTTTAGCTGAAAATTGACTGAGCTGGACCCAAGTGTTTAATCCTCATCTTCCATGGTGATGGCAGGTCCTGTGGGATTAAATTGGGGTGCCCATGCACACACAGGGAGAACATGCTAAACTATATAGTGTAAGTGAGACCTTTAAGCCCAGACTCAAACTGAAGTCTTTTCTGTGTGGACTTTTTCTTTTTTACATGCAAATGCTTTCCAGAAATGATATGTGAGTGTGAATGGTGGTTGTCCCTGTGTGTTTCCGCTTTAATGAACTGGTGACCTGTCCAGAGTGTACCTGCCCTTCAACACTGCAATGGGTAAAGTGGCAGAATATATATTGATGGATGTGACAATGAAATGACCATCATTGTTATAATGACAAAATTCTTTTAGTTGTATTTTGATTGTGCTATATCTTTAAATAGACCCTCCAGGATTGTGCAATGTTACTATCGCAACTATTCACGCAAATTCAACAGATCCCTGTGGCCTGCAGCTGTAACCAGTGACATGTCTTGAGCATCAGAGTTGGGTAGGCAGGAAAATCAATGTCGACACCAGTTACAGTTGTATATTGTGGCGAGCCACACGTAGCCAGCGGAGCCAGGTCTTAAAGTCATGCGACTTAGACCATGGTGTCGGAAATGTTTTTTTCTATTTCTGCATTCACATCGACGCATTTATCAACCAATATTATAGCTTAAGATAGAGGAAAGCAGTTTATAAATATCTTACACTGGAGTGGGGACAGACTGTTTTGTGTGTTTAATGCACTTTTGAAGGCTGGATTCTGTTTTCTGCATTACCATGTATGGTGCTGTGCTCCACGCAGGGGCTAATGCTTCCGAACTGTAGGTGCAGACTCCGCAACCAACTCACCAATTGCAGTGCAGCGTGGTGGTGTGTCGGTCATGAACGAAAAAAGCTTTGAAAATAGGAGGAAAAAAGCAAAACTGCTCAGAAAAAAGATACAAATGATAGTGTTCCTTCCTGTGGCCATAAGACTTTAAACTCCTCCCAGTAAATGGTATTTGTTTTGGTTAATTTAATATTTTCTGTGCTGATAATAGTCACATTAAGCCTTGCACGTATTGATATTTAAAATTACTTAGGTAATTGTTATCCTGTCTTATTTGATTTTCAACTTTCTTTCTATTTATTCTGTGTGGAACAGTGCTTAAAGGAATTTCCCTCTTGGATGAATAAAGTATTTCTATTCTATTCTATACTGTCACAATTGTCTGAAAGATTGTGGAAAAGAAGTATGAGACCACTAAAATCAGAAACCAAAACAGCTGAAAATGTAATGAAATGTTTACCATCCTAAATTGTAACTGAAACTTCATAAATATGACAGACGTTACAGTTGTTTTAACATGTTTCAAGACTACTTTATTTATGAAATTTTAGAACCCTCTGTAAAGCCTATTTTATTACATATATGTAGTCCTGGTAATCCCTTGTTTGTTGTGTTAAAGTGATGTAGAGGACCATTTTGAGTGTGTTTGTCCTTTAGTCAAAGTGTTTCATTAATTCATAACATTAATTACAAATTTCCCAAAACACTATAGAATTACTCTGAAAAAATGAAGAAATCAAAATTATTCATCCAAAATTTTGTTCTCGCAAATTTTGCCACCTCTGAGCCTGGTTCTGCAAGTTTCTTTCTATTAAAAATAAGTGTTTCCTTTCCACAGTTGCTTATGCTTGCTCATGTGGAATAGTTGTTTTCTCTGTAAAACTGTCTTGAAATGACTTTGTTTTATTTGCCACTATATAAACAAAGTTGAATATAATTGAATTTCACCACAACAAACACCTAAAATCTTCACAACTTTTATCGCGACTTTCTGGAAAAGCTCCAACGAAATCAGAGATTTCAGTCCCCGACGATCACAGAAAAGGCCCGCGAAAACCTAGAGGGACTGTTTAAAAATAATCATTCAGTGATGTTTCTAAAAATCCTTACATAACCACGAAAACCAACAACACGGAAAATTGCTAACAATGCAATAACCTGAAATCCCCACAACAAGCTTTCATGTAGAACTTAGACCAGTGCCCTCACTCACAGACACATTTTATTTCTTTCAGCTCTTCCCATCATGTTCACAAAAGATCAAAGTGTGTCTTTCTCCTCAGCTCTTTCTGTCTATGCCAGCTCCCTCAGAGAGCATAATTACCAGCACAGAACGATAACACCATTAATAACTGCACACACAGTCAGAATGAGACAATTCCCAGTATAAGACTCATTTCATGCTTTGACAATTCCTCCAGGAATCATGGCACACAAAGAAGCAAAGACCACTTCAGGATTTGTTATAGTCCTACAACTGTCTGAAAAAGAGTTCACGACTCTCTTCTGTCTGCTTCTATGCCTTTCTTCTTCTTTTTTCCTTTGGTTTCTTCTGTTCCTGTGGCAGCCCTGACCTCACATTGTACCAGCCAATTTTCCATCCATCTGTCCATCCAACCATTTATTTTTGAACTTCTCTTCTAACATATTTGTCCTCATTCGCTGGCATCCTTCCTTCCATGCGTCCCTCCGTCTGCCTGCTTCTTTACAGGCTATAAATCTCTGAAGCTGTTTTATCGGGATGCTGCCCTCTTTGTTGTCTTCTACCTCCATCTATTTGTCTTTACTTCCATCATCTCCGTGTCCTCCTGTCCTTCCATTTCTCTCCCTCTGTCTTAATCCTCTCCTTTTTTGCCCTTCCATTGATCCAGCCTTTCATCCATCCATCTGTCCATCTTCTAATTTACAGGTCATAAATCTACAGAGCTGTTTTACCAGAGCGTTGTCCTCTCTTACTGTAAAAGGGCCACACTGCGCCTATGATCACGCATCTATGAGAGCACTTGCATAAACCTCAACTCTATATTTAGGTATATATACATTTATTGCGTGTCTCCCATTCAGGCGTCGTGTTGTTGGGTATACTCCATTCCCACCTGGTGCGCAGGACTTTATTTTGGGAATATTTCTATAAATCATGTTGTCATTTACACATGCAGCAGCTTTCTGGACACCACTGATTTGAAGTGTTGGGCTTTTTATAAATAAACATACCAGAAGTGGACCTTAGATACACACACATGCACGTATCCACACACACACACAAGGTGTATGCATGAACCCACATCAATGTGCGTCTTCACAAACACGCGACACACACAACACATTCTCCCTCAGCACTGTGACATGGCCATAACTCACCCCGTGCTACCCGGTACTGTGAAATATGACAGCCCCACAGTGCAGAAGTGAGGGGAGTGTGTACGTGTGTACGTGTGTGTGTGTGTGTGTGTGTGTGTGTGTGTGTGTGTGTGTGTGTGTGTGTGTGTGTGTGTGTGTGTGTGTGTGTGTGTGTGTGTGTGTGTGTGTGTTTGTCCATGTGTTTGTGTGTATGCATGTGTTTACGGCATGGACAACAGTCCACCCCAATGTCCTTGTCCGTCTCTCAGTAAACTTTTCATTGGGTCAGACATTAGCATAGGCGGCTAACTATAACCCACATGATGGATGGAGCCACAACTCTATCTGTGATGTGACCCATGCACAGAGCCTCAATGGATAGAAAGGGCACTTCCTGGTGGATCATGCTAATGCCTCTGGTGCAGCTGGGATGGTCGCTGTAGAATTTCAATAATGTAGTCACCGACTTGATGTTGAGAATCCTTAATGTTTCCACCACCTTAAAATGTTGTAATAGCGTGAATGAACAATAAAGAAATAAACCAAGTATAGATGATGAAATCGAGCATTTGAAAGAAAAATAACTGGCAGGATTTCTTTTCTTTTCTTTTTTCAGTTTTTTTTGTTTTAGAAATCCAGTGAAAGTACATGAATTTGTCAAAAAGCTACCAGTGGTTGTCTAAAGCACTATAAAACGTATTCATTATTCTGAGAGGTGATTCTGCCACAAAAAGGCAACAAGTACAAAATAAACAAGTACATGCAAAAGTGTACAGTTTGCATGGAGTAACTCGCCACAGATAAACCTGAAAAACCCCCAAGTGAATCTTTTGAGCCTTCTCTTTACAGATCTACTTCAGCTCCCCAATATTCTTTTGACGTCTAGTTTGAATGACTCTCTTGAGGTCATTTAACAGTTATTCCGATAGATCCACTCCAAAAAGTATATTTTCAGATTTTTCAGTCATTCTGTTGTAGATTTACTTCCATGTTTGGAGACATTGTTCTGCATCATGACCCACCTTCTACTGAGCTTCTGCTCACAGACAACCTCCTTGACGTTACCCAGTAGGATGTCTTAATAAACTTTGAATAACATTTTCCACTTGATGATGGCAAGTGGTCCCAAGGCAGCAAAGAAGCCCCAAATCAAGACCCTCCCATGTCCTTCACATTCAATTCAATCTTAGCTTCACTCTACTGAATAGTTTCATATGTTGAAGCGCACAGAAAAAAGGTTTAATTATAACTGTTGATTTTCAAATTTAATGCCATTAACTCTTGAACCGGGGCTTAACAATTCTTCTATATCTCACTTTCCACCTGCATGTTACCGCTGCTCTCTGACCATTCAGTCGTTCTCGTTACCACCTGCCGACTTCATCCCCTTCTGTATGGTCATGGCCAATCATGGCCAGCCAGGTTGTTAAGGGATTAGTGACAGCCCAATCGGAAAGCCTCCTTCTGATTCTATCCCCCAACTCACCAGGGAACAAATAATACAAAAAAGCACACAAACTCACACAACTGGGGAATCCACATGGCACCAGAAGTACAAAACACTCTCAATGGGAGTATGGGACATGCTGAGGGTTTATCTTTGTGACATAAAGTAGGCCTGGTGTGTATGTGTATTGTTGGGCATCTGCTGTGCATTTACTTTTCATCATTACCGTAAATAGTAATACTTTTGTGCCTATGTGTGTGTTTATTTCATACATCCTAATGTTTGAGCCAAATGTAACAGTGAGATGAGGGAGGTGATGGGGAGATGAAAAAGGGATGATGACAATAGTCATTTCAAATGAAATTGATGTCATGTCTTTTCTCTGTATGAAGGTTTCTATAATACACACCCCCTCTGTGTGTATGACCGGGTGTGTTACAGGATTGTGTACATGTGTGTACAGACATTATACAGCAATTTAACATCCCACTTCACTGCTGTCATACACAATCATAAAGGCTAAGGCAGGTGTGGCACAAAAGCATGTGGCATACGGAATGAATGCACAAGTAAACACCACAGTTGCACCTATTTACACACAAACTGATATACAAAGGTCAAATACATCAAGTACCAGGTAATTAACACACGCCACCAACATGTACATATAGAACTGTAAAGTTGTGAAAAATGGCTTCATGACAGTACGGAAAAAAAAAAGTACAGTATACAAGCATGCACTTAAAAAATAAAATGAACATGCACACACACAATAACATGATGACAGAGTACATAATTATCCAGTTATCAATGAGATGGTGCTTCTGCCCTTCTCTGGACCACTGGAGTGTGTCATTACGTTTCCTCACAACCTCATCCGTCACAGAGGCACACACACACACACACACACACACACACACACACACACACACACACACACACACACACACACACACACACACACACACACACACACACACACACACACACACACTTTATATAACAAAAAGATCATAGCACATCACAGTTAAAAAAATAAATAAATAATACTATAATGCCGTTCTGGACACAAAGGATTATGGTGAGGGGCCAACCTTCTTCTTGGTCTATGACAATGGAAACCCTGCCTGAGGAGAGGGTTTAGTAGTATTTACAGAATACCAACAAAAAAACTCAATTCATGTTGCCGGACAGTTGTTCTCAGTAGCCAACTTCAGCCAAAAGAGTCACCTTAAATTCACAAGGACAATATACTCTAATCTTATACATCTTAATGGAAAATCAAATCACATATGTTCCCCATCCTCACAATGACATCCTCACATCCTCACAATCAATCATATATTTATTACTTATTGTCAAAATATAAACTAAACAATATACTGAATTATGTTATTTATCTCACAAAGTCAAACATACAATGTTCAAAAAGTATATAAAAATTAAATTACAAACCGGACACACGTCACTGATATCTTCGATACGTGTTAGGATTTCAAACCCACGGCTTTGAAGTACTCCTCTTCCTGTTTCCTGTCTTTTTCTACAACATGCCATACTCCAGAAATAACAAATCCACAACAACAAAAAAAGTTTGAGCTACAATCAAAAAACTGATCTCAAAGTGTGTACTCATGGAACAGGTTTTTATGAGAGTGTTGAAATGATATCAAAGAAACTAGCAACCATATGGCAGCATGGGCTCACTGGCACAAGTGTGTGTTCTGCTTTACTTGTAGCTGCTCAGCACAGATGCAAATAAAAACAAACAACAAGAAAACTGCAGTAAGCAGCACCATTAGCCTTTGGATAACTTTGACTTCTTCCTCAAGATGAAGTTCACTCTGAGAGACTTCAATTTTATCACAGTGGATGAAGTCCAGTGCAATATGCATATGGCTGTTAACCCCCTTTGTACGTTCAATATGAGACTAAAAATAAGTTTTCCTGAAAGATTTTGTTTTGCATTCAGAGAAACGAGGTGATAAACAGGTGATGATGGTAAATATCTCTCTGGTGTGCAACCTGACCAGGTGTCATTCATCCTACAGCCTCTGGAGCACTCTTTCTTCAGTAAATGGTGATTAGGGTAAACTTATAGGGTGTTAAATCTGCTTTTATCAGTCTCGAATGCTTTACGCTGTTAGTCATGGTCACCAATTCAAACACACTGACATGCCAATGGTGATTTCTGCTATGACAGGTACTCTGGGAGCAAGTCAAAATTAAGTTAGGTTAGGTAATTAGGCAGTCTGCTCCACCACTTGAGTCACAGTCAGCTACAATTGTTGCCCCTGCCCAGGAACAATTGTGGGCCAGTCATGTAACCCAGTATTGTAATATTTTCAAGGTAAAGAAGAACTTCAACATTTTACTATCACCCTCCCCCTTCCGAACCAAAAAAACGGGTTAAAGTTTAGTGACCAAATGTGGTCATCCCTTAAATTTGTGTTGACATGATAGCTGAGAAATGTATTTATTTATTTAATTTTTTATTTATTTATTTATTTAGTTTGTTATTTATTCAGTGATTTATTTAGTTATTTGCTATGCTTGCCCAGTCTAATCATTTCAAATCAAGAATGACAAAAGTTTCAGTGATCAAGGTCACTGTCACCTCATGAATCACCTCTTTTGTACATGCTTTGTGACAGGAAAATGCAAGTGCAATGCATTTCGTTACAATCTCAAACAAGCTTTACATTATACAGACTATTGCTGAAGACAAGAAATAGTGAGTACACACTTTAAGTGTAAGTTCCCTTCACGGAATCAGTATCATTATGTATTGTCCACAGACAGTCATGAAATGGTAGAAATTTAACCCAGCTTGTCTATTTCATTACATAAGTGTATGTTGGAGGATGTTATCTGGAGAGTTCGTGCATGTATATATATATATATATATATATATATGTGTGTGTGTGTGTGAAAGAAAGAAAGACTGAGAGTCAGAGACAGAGAGAAACACAATTAATATCTCAGTTGCACAGTCATAAATTGTGAAGGTAACCCTGCACCAGTCTTGTGGTTCAATCTTGTCAGTCTGGTCTATTCTGGGAAAGTAAATCTGAATGAGCCTCCTCTCCCAACCAATTCAACTCCCAGCTCTCTCTCTCTCTCTCTCTCTCTCTCTCTCTCTGTCTCTCTCTCTCTCTCTCTCTCTCTCTGTCTCTCTCACATACACACACAATATCTTTCCACCTTTCTCTCCCCCCTCTCTTTATCTCGTTCTCTCTGGCTGTCTGTCCTCTGTCTCCGATTCTGTGTCTGTCTGGCCCTGTCAGAAGATGAGGTGAGTATCTGTTGTCTTCTAGTTTGGGTCTGTGTGTGTCTATGCACATGCACGTCTGTGGTCCATCCGGTAGTTTGGTGTACATTTCAGCCCTCAATGACCCGGCTGAATGAGTCTTGAGTTGCTTTAAAAGAGAGAGAAACTGCACGAAAGAGAAGAAGGAAGAGTCCAAAAAACAGATCTTTTTTTTACCCAAATACTCAAATTATTCAGAATCAATATCCGAACACCATTAGGAATTCCTATCTATCCTATAATACCAGTGATTCCATGGCCTATTCTGCTCACGCTGTTTAATTTAATGCCACAGTGTGACACAGCAGAAAGCAAGGAGGCTTGAGCAGTAAAGCAGTAGATTATTTGTAATAAAATAAGCAGGAAATTTACTGAATTGGCTGTATTATACTCAAAGTAGAGTGTAGATTGAACTCTTTTCCAGTGTTTTGTCTTGTTTTCTATTCTCAGCAAAACAGCACTATAGCGGGGGATAGATTTTAATACATTTGCTGCATTTATGTACTATACATTAAATCCAGAAACAGTTCATTAGCTTTTCAACCACATGAGCTGATGTTTAAAGGACAGTCGGTCTTCATTTTATTGAGGCAATAATTAAATATATAGCTTTGCATGGCTCATAATATACATACATTGTGTTTTGTGCCAGCACTTCAGTGGCAATCTTGCTGTCAGTACCTCTCTCATCCTTTCATGGTTTGCGTGCTCTGAGCATGCACACATTCACAGCAACACTCAACTGCAGATCCATCTGTGGCATTTAGAGCAATAAAAAACCTTAACCCTCTTTATTGGTTAAATAACATTAACTCTGCAGCATTCACTGCTGTTTTACTTTCCACCGAACGCTGCCAATATGTTATTGTAAAGCTTCAGTGCATAAGTCATGTTGCGAATTACTGTTAATCAGACTAATTCAGTTTAACAGCATTGATGTCACGTCATTGATGTTCGACTCGCGTGTCCTCTTATTTGAATAAAAATGTAATGGGAGAGATATTTGTACGTCATCATCATCCATCTGTCCATCCATCCATCCATCCATCCATCCATACATCCATCATGCATTCACAATCACATATAATGGGCAATGTAGAACAGCGAATTAATCCCGGAGAAACAAAAAAACACATGTTCAGGGAGGATATTCAAACTGGCCTGGATTCCAATCCCTGAAGTTTCTGCTATGAATGCTAACCACCATACCACTTTATGTTTCCTGTAGGTCTTTTTTCCACATCCACCCATTTTCACACTCACACACTAATGCTGATGAATACTGTACAAGTTACTCAGTTTAGTCCATTGGAGCAACTTGAGGTTCAGTGTCTTCAGGATACAGAATTGAACCTGGAGCCTTGCAATAGAAAGACAATTTGTTGTACAAACTGAGCCACAGCCGCCAACCGAACCCTTGTAATGAAGCACGAAGCTCACCTTTAACTGACAGCACGCTCCACAAATTAGCTTCAATCCTCTCGACCTCATTCTTTTGCTTTTAAACACTGCTTCCTTCAATGCAGACTTCATGTCTTCTATCGCTACTATTCAACACACAATCTGTCTGACCCTCCCTTTGGAAAGACACAGATGTGTCTCTAAATACTGTAGTGTATCGCTGGTGCACTTCAGTGAGTATTTCTTTGTAGACGCTCCTTCTGAAGTGTGCTGGGTGTATCCTTTCAGGCCATGAAAATAGACTCAAAAACATTGCTTCAACAGTTTGTGAGTTAAAACAAACAAACTAATGAAGTCTATTACTTGAAACCAATTAGGTTTTAATGACTACTCTAAAACATTCTCACTGATATTAGCAGATTCTACTGGGTGTGTTATCCAGTTTTTGATTCACGGGTAATATTTTAAAAGAACTTCTTATGTTGCATTGCAAAACTAAAGGCCAATTCATACTCTATATAAGAACAAGAAGAAATGTCAGCAGTGTGGAGTCCTGCCAAACAAAATGACGTAATTTTGTTTGACAAAATTGGTCCAGCAGTGCCAACCGTCCGGGCCGAAGTTTTGCAGTGCCGCACTGCTGAAACTTTGGCAGTGACGTGTGCTACGCATGCGTGTTCCAGCTTACTAATGACTATCAGTCATATTTGAATCCTGTTGAGCATGTAGCCTGTATGAGCCCCGCAGCTCGTAACACGTCCGAGGGCGGCTTTATGTGATGCCCCTGAACGCATCACTCAAAGCTGTCAGCTCCTGCAGTTAAAACCTACGGTTGTAGCACCAACATGGTGGCTCGGATACAAAGTTTCTCTTTTATTACTGAACCAGTTCAGAGAAATGTATTTCTGAAAACATTGGAGGCGAGAAATAAGCTGTGCAGTTGAAAAGTTAAAACGTCGCTTCACAGATGTGTGGCTGCTGTGAGGGGGCGTGGCCTGCGACTTCGACAGCTTTTCCTCAGAGTATTAACAGTTCTGCTGAAAAAATGTTTGTTTTTCATCAGCTGGTTGATGTCACAGCCGAAATGTCTTCATGTTCTTATGGCTTCAAAAAGGGAGTATGCATGGGCCTTTAGTCTACACACATCACATTTTTTCATTATTGCATGTATGGAATTTAGTATAGCTTCTTTTTTTTATCTTAATGGTTGCTTCAGATTTTGTGGTTTATTAATGTGGTTTAAAATCCAGAGGCAGACCTAATATACCACCTCTTAGTAATGTAATTTGATAAACTAAGGAAAACTGAGAGTGCATAATTTGTGTGAGGTAATCATTTCTCAGAATTACTCAGAATAAGTGGCAGACCGAGTCAGTCAGCAAGCTGAAGAGACCATGATATATATATATAAAAAACACACACATGGGTGTCTGTTATTATGTGAAGTGACAGTAGCCTTACAGATGTATATGGGCCCACGACCTGTGGGGCCTGCAGACAGAGATTTGTAGATCCAGGCCAGAGAGGCAGGCCAGCCAGCAGCCTCCTCCCATCGCTGGGTTGACTAGCCGCTTGGTCTGGCCCGGAGACCCACCAGCCCTCACCTCTTCCTCTGCCACATATGGGCTTAGAGGCGTGCACTTGACACACACACACATACACACACACACACACACACACACACACACACACACACACACACACACACACACACACACACACACACACACACACACACACACACACACACACACACACACACACACACACACACACACACAGGGTAGGAACCTAGTGGTGACCTGACAGTGGAATCAGGGGGTGAGAACAGAATCTACCCAAACTGAGCTGACCTCTAATTAGCGCTCTTGGCAAAGTGGCCCTTCCCGAACACACTCACACGTAGGCCCAGATGCATGAACACACACATACACAAACAGAGACACACACACATGCTTAAGGGGAGGGAATTTTGTGTGTGTGTGTGTGTGTGTGTGTGTGTGTGTGTGTGTGTGTGTGTGTGTGTGTGTGTGTGTGTGTGTGTGTGTGTGTGTGTGTGTGTGTGTGTGTGTGTGTGTGTGTGTGTGTGTGTGTGTGTGTGTGTGTGTGTGTGTGTGTGATGTGCACACAAATTGGCTGGGTGAGCAGCCTGTGCATTCTACTCCACATGCTGTTTATGTTCATTGATATATACAAAAATAGAGACTAAAGTAAATTTGCCCAGCCTGGGGAACTGATCATTTTAGTTTGACTATTTTACTGTACTCGTATTTTATCATAATTGTACCATTTTTTTCTTATTAAACAAACTGAACCCATCAACCAACAGATTTCAAATGACCTGGCTTTGACAAAACCTTCCATACCAGCCTTTTCTACACAATTTGTAAATTTTTGACTGTATTCATTTGCTTTGACCTGGAGTGTCATTGCTCTACTTACAAAGAGCCTCCTTTTTTTCTCTGCTCTCTTCCTCTCTGGCCCCCACGTCTCCTTTCTCCCTCAATTCTCCTCGTGTTTTTCAAGACACTATCTAATCTCTCCTTGGGACAGAACCTGTCTACGCCACCGAGGTCCTGGCCATGTTGTATATTCATTGGAAAAACAGAGCTTAAAAAAAAAAAACTGTGTTTAGGGTGAAAACTTCAGATTGTTTATTGATTTTTATTTGTGTTGTTGAATAAGTCTGTCTGACCATGATGTCCCAATGGGGGCTTTGCTTGCGGCATTGCATTTGGCACACACATGCAGAGGCAGACACTCAAAAAAAAAAATAAAAAAAAATAAGATAAACTTGTGCCTGGATGGCCGCACAAGGAAGCCCTTACAGAGACACACATACAATTTCGATCCTAAAGATTTTCCAGAGGCTTTTACTATTAAATGCATTTTTTTGCCACCAAAAACTCAAGCTTGACATTTGAGGTTGATGCCACCACAACCAAATTCATTTTAAATACAGGCACTATGAAATGTAGGAGGAATGGAAGCACTCAAACGCACAGTGGGCTTGATTCACAAAATTTGTGACTTTGAGCACAGAAATTTGTGAAGAGGACACAATTTTGAACCCTGCACCAGAAAATCTGATTTTGTGAGTAACAGTTGCAGTTTCCCCCGTGACCAGATTCTTGTTGTGAAAAATCTAATAAATCATTTAAATATATGTGTTAATCATATGTATCAGTGATTATGCAGATAACTGTAGGAATAAGATAAATTAGGAGGCACTTTATTTGGAATAACGAAAATGGGTTCAGTGTTTGAAGATCATATGTACCAAAACCTCCATCCGTTTTCTTTATTGGTATATCCAACTCAGGGCTTGTTCACAGTTTCCTGTTTGATCCAGGCTAGAGTTCTCTTCAGGGACTTTTTGCGAAAGTCTGCTTCTTTTGGGCATCTGTGAACGCTCCTCTAAACTTTGATCTGGATCCAACAAGGGAACTCTGGTCCCCTTGAAAACGTCAGTCTCGGTTCCTATGCAAGTGGACGTTCCAGCGGGCAGGGTGAGAGGACGTGACGTAAAGCGCAATGCATTTTGGGTATTAAACAAACAAGCCGACTGCAAGAATCAGAAGAAGCAGATGCAGAAGAAAAAGTTGGAAAATATCTTGGAGTAGTGAGTAAGAAGTAGTGAGAAAGGCATTCATTGATATCTGGTCTGAAGGCTATATATGTTGGTTGTTTGTGGCTACCCATTAGCCACAAGCTAATTAGCCTAGCCACCACAGGCTAAAGCGGCGAGACTTCCGCTTTTGGTCCGGACCAACCAATGAGCCCTGTTTCTTCTTTATTTCCTCCTTGGTCAGTGTTTGTTTCTGGCGACAGCGCCCCCAAACGAGCAGCTGTTGTAATCGCATGACATTTTCCTGGCGGTTTGATCCGATCTCAAAAAGCAGCATGAACGCAACCCGAAACAAATGAAGGTGTGAACCCTCACCCCACCCACTCCAGGTGAACTGAGTATCCAAATGTGGAAGGCCCCTCAGGTTTCCCGGGTGCTGGAGCTAGTCCCAGCTAACTCTGGGCAAAAGCAAGACACACCCTGGACAGGTCTAGACTTCTTTACTGGGAAACACAAAGGAAAATATATAAAAAAAAAAAACCCAACCTGAACTCAAATCAGGGTCATTTTTACTCTGAGGCAAGAGTGTTCGTGAACTCGAATGTGCGTCTGTTCATACGTAATGTGAAGACTGCTTTCCCGTGTTCAATGACTGTAACGACAACAAAAGGCCAAATAACACAGTGTGATTACAAAATCTAATAAAACACTCTGAGGACAGAAAACCACATTGTTAACATTTGGATTTCCTTCAAGTCATTCATCTGCATCTCATAACAGACTGAGTCTGCTGGCCAGCTAATGACGGCGACAGATGCTTAATGTCTTCTTCACAATACTGACGCCATAAAACACAAGGCAAACAGGCGTCACCCCAAAGCGCTGTCTGTCAAGCTATCACCTTAACTACACTGGCAACAGCACAATGAGTGGAGGGCGGGCAAGAACGGCATGAATGTGAGCGAAAGTGAGACCGGGAGGGAGTACAACCTGAACGGAGAGCGTGAGAAAGATTAATTGACACTCAGAGAATGAGGAAGATGAAACAAGAGTGTGGTTATGTGCAATAGACAGGGAGAGATGAATGAGGAGCCTCTTTGGTAAATGACAGGGACTACTGTTGTCTGTCTGTCATCCTGATTAAAGGTATCGCCAAAATGCAGCCGTGAACACACACAGACACACACACACACAGACACACACACACACACACACACACACACACACACACATGCACACACAAAGGCAGACACATTTTTTCCTACCTGCTTATATGTTATTAAGTGCACCTTTATCAACTATTGTGTGCCAATACAGCCAAGCTTGTTAAATGAACACAAAACCTGATTTTATTTCATTTCGGTAGGTTTGACCAGAGAAATGACAGCACCATAACCATAAATGAATGACACGTTGCATTGCTATAAAGTGGCTACCTTTCACTGCTGTATCACTGATTCCTCATCCATGGACATTGCCTCCAACTGTCCATCAGTTTCAGCTCTCATTGAACGTGACGGCCGTGGCTCAGTTGCTACAGCGGACTGCCTGTCAATTCCAGTGCTGGTGGTTTGATTCCCCTTTTCTCCCTGACCATGTTTCAAAGTGCCCTTGGTTAAGACACTGAACCCTTAAATTGCCCCCAATGGCGTGCAGGTACCTTACATGGTCGCCTGGCACCACTGGTGTTTTAGTGAAAAATGGGTTAATATGACTGATTGTGTAAAGTGGATTGAGACTGCTAAAGCAGTAAAATGCGTTAAATTTACTGACTCTTGCTAAGACCGTGTGATCTCCAGTGAACAAATTATGAACAGCAGGCAGTTTTTCTTAAAAACAGAAAATCATCTTTTAATGTTTCGCACGCTCATCCCAACTGACTGAATTGGACCATCTGTAGAACCAGTGTTAGTCGGCAGGCTGTACGTTTGACAAATATGCTCTATGTATACCAACTTGCCAGGTGCTCTATATTTGGTCACATTACAACAAACTTTCACAGAAGATGTTTATTGATAAAAAATGTAGATCGCGAAAGTTATTTTTAGAGCAGTGTTTGCAGTTTTGAGAAGTTCATCAAATGTGGAGAATTGCATGCATGACGTTTCACAGTGAGACTGAGACTACCAGACCTCTGCCTGCTGCCAACTTCTGATGGAGGTCTCCTCATGATGTTATAAAGCTTAAAATCCCGGAGGGCAACATCATAGTTTATAGACAGAGCAGGAGATGAAACAACCGGGTTTAAACCCAACTGCTAGCTCTGTGACATGGTGTTATCATAACATTAGTTCTATATTGACACTAATTAAATGAGTCTTGATAAGCGTGTGCACTACTGTACATCATCAGTCCAGCCTGACTGACTGAATCCTGGCAGGTAAGGGTCCCTCACAGAGACCCCCAGTGTCAGGAGACTGAGCACTTTGGAGTTGAATCTAATGAAGGTACAGTTCGTGATACAGAGAAAACCCCAGCAGTAACATAGACGGCCTTCCTGTTTTTAACACTGAAATATACTGACTTTAGCTGATAATGTAAAAAATCTGGAAGATTTCAAGCCAATTTAAACCATTTACTTTGTCCGTCTCAACAACAGTACTATAATTATTTTACTTACGTAAGTCAGTTAAATCAAAGCTTTAATTTTAAGACGACTATGTGTATATTTTTACATAATTAAATTAGTTAATTAAAATCTGTAATTTTATCTAAATTAGAAATGTGTGTACTTTTTCCACCCCTACTGGTGTCAGTGCTATACCTGTGAGTATGAGGGACCTCCAGTCCTCAATAGGATGGTAGACAGGGTTGTCAAAGGGTCGTTCAGACTTCACTTCAAAATATGTTGTCCTGTGTTTGTGTATTAGTATGTATGCATGCATGTGAGACATAGACAACATGATTCCAGGTTTACGTATGCAGACGGCCTGCTTGTTTGCATGTGCGTTCAGATTGTGCAGCCCTGCTGATGTGTGTGTGTGTGTGTGTGTGTGTGTGTGTGTGTGTGTGTGTGTGTGTGTGTGTGTGTGTGTGTGTGTGTGTGTGTGTGTGTGTGTGTGTGTGTTGTGTGTGTGTGTGTGCCACACACCTGTTGCTGTGTGCAGTAATTTGCGTTCGCAGCTTGGCGCCCTAGTAATTATTCAGACGCTACCTTTTGCTCCAACATTAAAAGCCTTCATCTGGCGGACATGAAACGGCAGAGAACCCGATAAGGCTTCAAACACTGCCTGCCATCCAAAGAGAAGCAGAAAGGTGAAGAGATGCATGGTGGGATAGATGGGATTGTTTTTCTCTGGAGGTTTGCTTTCACATTGGTGTAATATCGTCTCTGCTCAAACCAAACAGGAAAATGTGTGAACACTTGATTCCAGAGCGGAAGAAAACTGAGAGGTAATATTCTGTCCCAGCAATTTTGGAATAACTCACAGGTATGAAGTACAGCGTATTTTATTTAGACTCTCAGAACAAGATAGACTGAGAAGGTACAGTATATAGTTTGAAATACTTAATTGGATAGCTGCTTCATGAAAAGTGATCAGATTTAAATCCCACTGTTACATTTGCATGCAGTCTAATGTGTTTTTGCCAGGTAATGAACATTGAAGGAGTGAGTCACATGTGGACAACAGCCAGCAATCACATTTATTGAAATTAGAAAGGATTCAGGCCACACATGACGTGTTTTTGTTTCACTTTAGAAGCGGTTACGTACATGCATGTCACCTTCAGGTATTTCTCTTTCCTCTCCTTTTCAAACTGATCTGAAATATGAACTGGCTTTGTTGTTTTTGGTGAAAAAACAGGGCAATATTTGAATGTAAACGACATGAAACTCAATGGACATCTGTAATGCTTTGTACTTTGAGCTTTAATATCTGCATCTTCTCTGCGTTGAGAATCATGCATTTTAATATAATGAGTTACTCTGACTAATCTGGCAGTAACATGCTTGTAGCTAATCAATATTATAAAATAATAGACTGATTTCATACATTTCTGAGCAGTTGTCATTTGTTAATTCTGCCATCGATGAACTCAGCTGTGGGGCTGCTGTCGCTCTCTGTCCTGCATTAGTAACAGCCATTGTCAGTCCTTCTCCTCAGTGGCAATGATGTATTTGTAACCTCGAAATAAATCTTAGCCCACCTTCATAAGAGCTGTCTGCTGCTGTTCGCATGTTGCTGCTTCTTCTTGCAGTCATTCTTCCAGTAATCCATTTGGAAAATGTTGGATATTATTAATGGTGGATGAGTAATTACTAAAAGAGACCACAATAGCATGCACATATAACCATTTGACTGAGTTTCTTAAAAGTAAGATGAGGTCCTATTAAGAAAGTTTGAACCACATTACACTCTCATTTTAAGCAATCGAAAGGGGGTAAAAACACACACACACACACACACACACACACACACACACACACACACACACACACACACACACACACACACACACACACACACACACACACACACACACACACACACACACACACACAGTTGCAGTTGTGTTGTGGTGATACAACTACATGCACACAAAATTAGAACAAAGTCATATTTTTATTGATCGTTATTGTGTTTTAAAAGAAACTTTGTTTTAACTGTGTAACTGCCCTGCTTTTCAACGAAGTTATTAGTAGCTGCATCCAAGTAAATTTATTTTAGTAACTTGCCTGATATTGATTATATAGTAACAGGACGTGCATGTACACTTGTGTTATTGCTTCTGAATTAGCTGTTTGTCAGCTGAAGACTGTAAAAAGCCTCCTCAGAAGATTTGTAGTGCACTCTGGTCATCCATCTTTGTACAGACTCCCAGCTGCTGGTGCTGCTGTGCACTTGGCCACACAGAGGTCAATTTATGCTTTACTTCTCTTGACACTTGGATGCTGTTGTTGGAAGTTAAAGCAAAATTTGCATTGATCCACTTTGATTTAAGCACTGTGTTACAGACATGGGAGGCTCATATTTTTTGTTGCTTCTCACCGTTTAAAAAATATGATAACGCCATAATATTGAGAGACGCACATGTATACGATGTTAACATTATTCATGACATGTGGCCATGTGCCGAGGTTTGGCCCCCACGTGCTGAACCAATTCCAGATGAATTTGTCATCTTATGCAGAGAAACTGCACCATTGCGTCATTTATTTGCCCTCCCAAATGATGCTGAAGGGAAATTTTTTTTTATATTTGATCTGCATAAAAGCCACTCTCTGACAGAGGGAGCTTTACAGGCACTTTACACACAGTTAAAATAAACTCTCTGGTACCAAAATGATTCTTAAAAAAGTATTAAAACCGAGGGTGTCCTCTGATATTTTTTGCACAAAGATGGAAATCTAGTGGGGAGCGCCTCAACTTTGGACAAGGAAAACACACATGAGCTGAAAATACAGTATAACTAAAAGTCCATACACGCCTTTTCACGGGGGACTGTTTTCTGTGTTCTTTCCCTTTTTTTTTTTCTTGTTATCGTCGCTGAAACAAGTCAGTTTGTCCGCACATCCATATTCATCACCCGTTTCTGCATGAATATTAATTCTGCCTTAAAGAAGAGCCAGGAAAAAAAAAAACAAGAAAATAAATGAGGAAAAGGAAAATATGACAGAGTATGTGCGATGTCAAATTCATGTCAGTTTCAAAGCCCCTGTGTCTCTATTCCTGTGGCTGACTTGTACCAACATGCTAATCAGCCTCTCGGTGCACCCTGTTCTGGCTAATTGTCGACAAATTATCTCAACTCCAGAATAATATATGCATGGCCCTTCACTGCTACATACAGACGAGGCAGTCAAGTCAACTGCTTCTGTTTCAACAAGCAGCTCAATGGCACCATTTAAATATAGACTTGAGTGCTGTGCACATTATTATGCACACTTGACTCATACTGCCTCCATTTCTTTTTCTTTTAGCTCCTTCTGTTTGCCTGTGTATAACCAGTTTTGCTGCATTTTTCCTCTCTCTTTTTTCTTTGTTTCACTTTTTCACAGGTCCTCTCATCTCTCCAACTCCAGCTCTCCAAGTGTCTCACAGTTGGCTAATGTCACTTTTTTTCTTTTTTTTTTTTAATTGAGTTTCGTTGCGAGTAAAGGCTAATATTGTTATCATTTCCTGACCGACAGTTAAATTAGAAATAGATTAATTACACCATGATTGTCTTCAGTGATTGAATTCCAGTTAAACCCTCTGGGAGACCATTCTAGAAAAAAAGCTCTTTCAGGAAATTAATTTACTCGTTTGAAATAAAAACCACAATGTTTCTGCTGGTTTACACATCCCTGTGAACAAAAACATGTTCTGGGTCCATAAGACATTTTAATAGGAGAATCCAAGAGTCAGGGAACCCTCAACAAATGGCTCTATCGATGGTACATGACAGCTGAAATAATGCTTTTGAGTGTTTAACACTGTATGAACAACTGCACTATGAGCACGATCGAATACATAAGATTATATAAAACTAATAAGCTCCTTCACTCTTATTTAAGGATTATACCAAACTTGTCTGTAGATTACAGGGTATAAAAATTACAAATTGCAAAAACAAGTACATCTCAAAATATTACACTGTCATTGAAAGAATCATGGTATTGTCAGGTATTTACAGTATATCCTCACAACATACAAATTACAAAGTTTCAAACAAATAAAGAAAGGATTGTGATAATCACCTGTCCTCATATAAAAAAGAAAATAATAATCAAATTTTATCAAATGTTCTAATATTTCAAAATACCGCCTTGTGGATTTTTATGACTTCTGACTAAAAAATATCAAGAATAAAGCAAATCCTATACTTCCGTTCAGGAGCTTGTAAATGTCAAATATATTGACATCTCACAGTTGTAAAAAATAAAATTAACATATTTGTTGTATTATAAAGCACCTGTACAAGTAAAATTATACATTTCAATTAATAAATACATTTTGCACATTACCATAACGCTTTCTATCTCCCTCATTTCTCAATCTGCTGTAATATTGAGTACAGGTGTATACTGTACGCAGCCGTCTCAAGTGTGGTGGTCAGGAGGAATAAACATAGAATTTATAACCTTATCAATTATGCATTCACATTCCTGTCTGTCACTTTGTATTTATTACACTGCGTGTGTCTGTATGCATGAGGTAAAAGACAAAGTGAGGACAGACAGAAGGAACAGAAGGAAGTAGAATAAGCTGGTCTTACGTTGGAGGGTTTGTATTCTTATCAATACTTTTTGCGTTTCACTATGTACACACAATATTTTCAGAACAAGAAGACATTTGATTCAATCTTTACAAGCTGAAGTTTGGGAGTAGAGGTTTCCTAACACCTTCATTTCAGCGCCAGTTTGAATTTCTTTGTCAAATTTCAGTTTACAGCCACATATCGTTGTGTTTTCGTGCACATATGTGTGTATGTGCGTGCATGCATGTGCGTGTGTTCATTTGCTTGAGTGTACACCATCTGGAAACTAATCTGGGCTTGCCAGAGTTTACTAAGTTAAATTTCAATGTCCCTCAACTGCCACCTTGCATATACATACACAATACATTCAATAATCAACCCTAACAAACGGATTCTATTTTTTTAGACCTCTGCTCGAAACAACCTCAAATATATTGTAATAATCTGTGGAGACTCTGCTTTTGGATGCATAAAGTGGCTGTATCTTGTAAAATGTAGCAAGCAGGTTCACAAAAGGATTTTGGTAGTCATTAATTCCTCTGTTTGGTGTTTTAGTTGTGGTTGAAACTATTGTTCTCCTGTTTATGGGTAATGGCAATTTTTTTGTTTTTTACATGCACGCTAGGCTACCAGCAGAACTCATCTGCCCCTCACTTGTGACCCCCCCCCCGGTTGTAGAGTGTTAAGGTCTTTACTTTTTTTATGCTCTTTTGCTTTTAGCCTTGGTCAGAATTCCTCACTGAAGTTCACACTACAGAAAGAAGATAGTTTGTTTAAAAAAAAAACGAAAACAAACGCTGTCCATGGTGCTGATTGTGGAATGTTTCTTAGTGATTTGTTTGCCATTGTGCTTCCCGTAAACCTTCTGCCAGATTCCTTATGCAAGGCCTTTAAAATTCCTAGTCATGTTAAGATATATAAATAAGGAACAAAGGAAATGATCACAACCTGTGAAAAACGCAGTAAAAAATGCAGCAAACACAAAGATGCCACGCATAAACCACCCAGGTGAAATAAGTCGATCCTTTGGCACACAGGCAGCCAGTGCATATAAAGCTCAGGCGTAATGTCCTCCACCCTCTTTGTGTTGGTGAGGATTCTGGTTGAGCTGCAGTTGTCGAACACACTTTTAACTGAGACCTGTAAACACACTGTTACAATAATCCAGCCTACTGAATTAGCAATAGTCACCAGTTATAATCAAACATATGGTTTTGGGCTGTGGGAGAACCCCACACATGTACCAGCAAAACCTGCAAGCACACACAAGGAAAGGGATAATCTCACTGTGAGGCAAGAGTACAATTACTACACCAACGTGTAGTCCCCGTTTGCTCCAGAGTAAACTAAGGTCACTCTGTCAGGAAGAGGCCTCAAAACCCCCAAATGAGGTTAAATATGAAAATATTTACAAATGATAATTGAAGGAGAGACATTCTGTTCATGCTTACATCAGAGGAACAGAAACAAGACGTGAACATGACACTGGCAACCCGATATGGCAAACACGTTCAGTTACTTATTTTCAAATATGGCATTGGCCGTGCAAACATATCAGTCAGTTAGTGTCGTGTTTCTGTCCACATGATGTCACATTTACTTTTTTCCGCTGACTTCTGTGTCCACCAGCTAGTTGCTGACTGAGTGCGTGCTGTTAGGTGATGAGCTTGTAGTGCGCAGCAGATTTTTAGTGTCTGTTGTGCTGATGAGACAGCAAATAAATGTGCAAAAAGACTCTATAAAGCTTCACAACGACCGCCGCAGATTCAGATTATAATTCTCTGTCAAACCATGTCATTCTTTTAATTTGAGCAGCCCCTTTCACGTAGTTGACAGTTAAGTAAGTGAAGAATGGGCCCGGAGAAACACTCAGTACATGTCGCATGGATAAACAATGAACAAACATTTAATTACGTAGATTGTTACTTCACGCTCATGTTGGTGGCGGCTCCATGTCGAGCTTGTCACTTGTTATCAGTAGATTCATAAGGGAATGGTGGTACCTAATAAATATGCCATCATGAGTGCGACAAATCAGCTCTTCCCTCAGATTTATGCTCTTAATAACTCCATTTGGCATAACGCTGACACCTGCTGTGCCAGACAAAATGGAACTAAATATTTCAGCCAGTGACAAAGCTCCGACGACTCGTTCTCTTCCCCTTGTTTCCTCTTTGACTTTCCCACACAACCGCTAACGGCCCCGTCTTTGTGCCCTTTACTAGACTCAAACATCGGTATCTGCATCCTTCTCCTCTGAGTGTCTCTTTCTAGTGTCCTCTTTTTTAAGGTGGGAATCATGTGGCAGATCTCTTTTAGGTATTAGTTTATGGGCCATGACATGAACTATGAATGAGAAACAACGAGAAAGACCTGAGAGCATTAATCATGGGGCAACATATGGTAATAGATGGTTATCAATTCCCTCACACTCTGTGATTAAGAGGAGGAAGAGGGAGAGGAAGGTACCGAGGAGGAAGGGAGAGAATTAAAGGAGCGATGGTGGAAGGAGAGGAGATGTAGTAAAAGTAGGAGAGGGACATAAAGTAGGAATAGTAAGATGGAAAGTAAAAAGGATGAACCAAAGTCTAAGAATAGATTTCCAAACAAACTCATTTTACAAAAAGGTGTGCAATACTACTTTTCATTACTTACTCCGTGGCATTTTTCCATACATCCATTACATATGCCTTTCATTTATCAGAAGAGTGCAATGGCTCTAAGTAATAGTGACATCAAAGGCAAAAATTTGGCATTTAATTTTTTGTTAATGCTTTAAATTCTCTTTACACTGATTTGTCTTGGGGTGGGAGGATTCATGCAGAAATGACTCCGCTTCAAATGGAGGGTGAGTAAACTCGAACCTGTTTGGATTTGAAGACCGCGATGATTTGATGGAAAATAAGGGGAAAAAAAGCTTTTTCTTTTCAGCTTGTTGTTCTTCAGGCATTGTTTTTAAGAGTTCAGGTAGACAGGCACCACATCATTGTAAGAAAAATAACCGGGAGGCCTTCACCCATTGTAAACTGGTATCAGCTCAAGAGTTAAACAATTAAGTTCAGAAGATAGATGGATGAAGCCGGCAAGACTTTGCTCATAATTGCACAAAGAGAGAGAGTGAGAGGAAAAACTTTATGTTATGTGTTCCTTATTAGAAGGGAGACTATAATCACCTAAAAACATCACCGTTTTTCGTATTTTCAAAATACTTCAGCAGACACTTTATGAGAGACATTTGCCATATGAATTATGAACTCCTCTGGGGGTCTTTTATGTGATTCACATACAGAGTAAATTCTCTCTTACCGCCTAAAAGGAAGGTAACAAATCTGTCAGTCCATAAAGGAAACAGCTTCGCTGAAGTTCCCGCCTGTCAAAACACAAGAAAGTCTGATGAAGCTGCCATCCGTCCTGCTTGGACAGCTCTCGTAAATAAAAGATGCGGACAGACACAGAAGCACGGCGTGGTTGTTTTCTTGGGAATCATTTACTGCAGACACGTTCATAGATTATCTCTTGCCAACTTCAGCTGAACTGTCTTCAATCCTGCTCAAACCACTGCTAACATGGATGACTTTATCTCGGGGGTCCGTTGTCGTCTGGCTCCATTCTTCACAGCGTCTGAGAAACAATCTCTGGCATTTCTGTCTTCATACATGTTTATGTACATGTAACCCTGCCGCGTCTATTTTTAATTGTTGAGCTGTCCCCAGCAGTGGATCTTTAAAGTTAGCGGCACATAAACATATGTACACTACGTCAATATATATTTTTTTACCAAACTAAACAACACCAATGAAAGTAAGCAGGTACTTTTGGGAGTACTTTTGTCAAAGTTTGTGATTTCAGTCATGCCGAGCCCCCATTTTTTTTTTTTAATATGTAATCACAGAATTTGAGTTATTATTCACATTCATTGCTCGGAATCTTTACACATAAGTTTGTCTCTTTCACAGAGAGCTATTGCTCCTTTTTATGCATTTGTTCAAAAAGTGCCATTTTGTAAAGTTTTTATTCTTTATTCTTTGTCTGGAAAAATATGATTTAGAAGGAGATGTTTTATTAAAGTGAATTGAATAAAATGACTGCAATTGTCAATTTCATTAGATGCAGTTAAAAGGTTACTGCTACGTTCAGCAATTTTGTGGATAAAGAAATTTGATCTTTTAACCAAAAACACAATTTAATCATTGAGCAGAATGAATACAAACGCAATAGCAGTTGTATTTGGATGTCAATTTTTAGTACTCATTACACTTCCTCTAAATACTAACTAAAAGAATTGCAAGTGTTCCCAGAGTTTTATATGGATTTATAATTACAAACAGGAGCACCAACTCTACCACATGCAAACATTACACAAAGACTGTGGGCTTGGGGATTATCGGAAAGTTGTGAGAAAGAACAGCGAAGAGCACGGTAAGCCAGAAATTAACGCTGTGCCCGTTACTGTTGTGTCATGAAGTCAACCTGTTACTACTCCACATTATGACAAAAGGTGGATATGAAATTTTAAATAAAACATCAAAAAAGAAATCAAAAGTACAGTACAACGTAAAAAGTTATAAATAGTGAAAATACAAAAACAAATCCATCAGTCAGAATATTAGTAATACGAGTATTTTCTAAAACCAAATGATCGTCCAATTTTTATCCCTTAATTGTCACAATTACAATTTTATCAATGCTTGAAATGTTTTAGTTCATATGTTGTGGATAAATAACTGGCAAAAAAAAGTTTCATGAACGTCAAGTCTTTTTTAGCGTCACCTGTGTAGATAATCAGTTTTCCATCTTGCAATATAACGTTTACCCATGATGCTTTTCAGAATATCAATCAACATCAACATGAGAATAAGGAAGTTCAATTTGCTGGCTTTTTTTAATTGAACCAAAGCATGTAAACAACATCTAATGAACTGCCTCCGTGACATATGTAATGTACAATGTGACAAATAACTGAGTTCTTAGCACAAACTCAATGGATATTTTGGGAATATTTCACCATAAGAGACTTAAAATATAAACAAGTACTCAGGATGTAAGTGACTAAAATCCTTTTTTTTTATGACACACCAGTATGAAAAATCTGCTGCAAAGAAACCATCAGATCTAATATTTGTTCCTGTTGACAGATTTTTTTGTTCTACGTTCACATTTAGGTTGAATTTCAGAGAAACTACTCAGGACTTGTTTTATAAACTGGTTTCTATCAACCTCAATGTGCTTCACACAACATACAGTAAATGTGATATTTCTATTATGGGTTTTTGACCGTAGTTGCATATGCACATAATTACGATTATATTGTGGCTTCAGTGAGGTTTTATTTTGCAAGCTTTCTGTATCTTTGGTAAACTTATGTGCATACAGCAATTGCCATTATACTTCATATTTTGGGTTGCTTGTAATAGCCTATGTTATTTTACTTGACTTACAATTTACACCATGTATTGGTTAAATGTGCTTGAACTAATACTAAAGGTCATTTTTTTCTGCAGTCTTATTTAGGAGAAGTAACAATATTTGTACCTGCGTGCAGATTGTTACCAGTTTTTCCACTTCTGGTCCTGAATGTCAGGGAGGAGGACCCATATTTACACCGCAGCAGCAGATTTGAGGTTTACTGAGGACAAAGCAGGACTGTTTGTGTACTTCAAAGACGTATTTGCTGATTCTAGATGAACACTTATCTTGCTTCCACAATCCCCTGATCAGGCAGGGCACAATAAAAAAAAATAAATAAATAAAAAATCGAAATTTTTGCATGCCTTTGCTTTTAAAAAAACATTTCTCAGTGACACCTTCTTTGTTCCTGCGAATGTGAGTCAAAGTATTTATAATGCTCTGTAAATTAAAGGGCAAACATGGAGATGTAAATGGCATAAGGCTGTCCCACTGACTTTGCACCCACGTGCTCTCGGAGTCAGATCCCTCCTGTCTGCTTCCTCCTGAGCGTTTTGGCGAGATTTATAGACGATCCATGCTGCTCTCATCACCATGCAGCTGAATTATCTCATCGCTCGCATTAATCCACCGATTACATTTGATTTAATTTTCATAATAATTAAAGTGAACCATCACTAAAATTAAAAGCATTCATGAAGTGTGCGTGCGTGCGTGCGTGCAGTTGGGGCGGTTTCTAGATGGAGGCCACATGTACTTGCAGATGAAAGGGCTGTTGTGATATTTAGACACCATCTCTCTCTCTCTCTCTCTCTCTCTCTCTCTCTCTCTCTCTCTCTCTCTTTTTCCTCTGTCTATTTGTTTCTCCCTGTGTGCACCCCCACCACATCACCCCCCCCTCCCAACCATCCCCCCACCTGCTCCAGGAATCCCGATGAAGTGATTAGATTGATAGGTGCAAAAGGGAACGAAGGAAGGGGAGGAGTGGACAAAAATGATTAAATTAGCATATCACAAACGCCTCACACATAGCCAGTCCCCGGAAAACAAAATCCCAAGCCACCCGGGGCCTGCCGCAGTGCTGAGGAGCCCAGGACCTGGGAGTGTGTTTGAAACCCCACATGGCAGATTAAAAAACCCAAAGCCCCTGAGCTAGAGACAAAGTAGAGCAAAGCCTCCTGGTGCTGGGAGACGGCGTGTGTGATATCTGCATTAGGTGGCAGCAAAGATACAGTACTTCGCTTCTGAACCAGCAGTGTGCATCGCCGCATGCAGTGTCCCCGTGTGTGTGCGTTTGTGTGTGTGTGTGTGTGTGTGTGTGTGTGTGTGTGTGAGAGAGAGAGAAGAGAGAGAGAGAGAGAGAGAGAGAGAGAGAGAGAGAGAGAGAGAGAGAGAGAATACACTGATAAAGGCTTATTATTTCAATCAGGCGTAAACCTCAGGAAAGACAGAGCGAAATAAAAATACAGTCCTGAATTGATATGGGCTATATTCAGTAAAAGAGCTGCTTTGACAAATCTATTTCAACTGAGCAACAATTTCTTGAAATGTGTTTTTCATCCAATTCTTTAAGTGAGTGCTTACTCTTATTAACAATTTTCAATAAAAACCTGCTTAAAAGTAGCTCAACCAAACAACTTCAAACGATTTTTTTGAAAATGTTTTCTGCTCTCATCTGTGCTTTCAAACTGCCAGCAACTGGACTTGCTCGAAATTTCGATAACTGTTCACGCCTTATCAGAATCTCAGCAATGCCACATGCAAACCAACACCCAAAAAGCAGCCCTAACCCCCTTCAGAGTAGAGTTGCCAACTCCCATGCAGCAGTTTACTCTTCAATTATAGCTCTACTTGGTCTTAAAGAATATCGCAGTGAAAGATTGTCTATTGGCAACAACCATTTGGATCCATAAAATATAACACTGAAAAGGGTTTGCAAATAATTTTCCTTTAAAAACTTTAAAGGTTACATTCAAGCTGATAGTAGTAACACCCATTGCACTCGTCATTTTAATAAGTTTTTATATTTACATTACATGTACATGGGGTGTTAAAAATAGGATTTTAGGTGTAGTTACCTTTAAGACTAGATTTGGACATACCAATGACCTGAGCCTTCACGCACACAGAAACGTTTTGTATTGGAAAAGTTTAAACATATTAACTACAGTTTGTCTTGAAGAAGGTTAGGCAAAATGGTGAAACGCCATGTTCAACAAACAGATTCACAGTTTTCAATTTGTGGTTTCATCCTGCTGTTTACTGTCCATAAAAACACATAATCCTGATATAAACTTTATAAAAGAGAGATTTCTTTTAATTCATTCACTGATGAAGACAACAATAAACTAACAAAAAGAAAAATGTAAGAGGGTTATTGTCATTGTATGAAACAATAACAATACTTTTTTGGTGACTCATAGCAATCTAATAGTATAGTATAAACAGAGTAAACTGGTGGAACATGTAAACAGTTGAGCTTTTCTCATGCACCGTTTCCGTACATTCAGACACTACAAATAGTGATTTGTCAAACTGAGTAAAAGACCAGAGAGTACCTTGAGTACACTTTTACAGTCCAAAACTTCAGCTTCTTTGCAGATCTTGTTTTTGTTTTCATAGTTTCGGCATATCAATCTACATTTTTTTTTGAAACATTGCCTAAAAAGGTCAAGTATAGGAAATAAGGTCTCTTATTGTGGATGTGTGCAGTTAAATACCAACAGCTGTAACCTTCAAGAGCAAACGGAGTACTTCTTTATGAATCAAATGTTTTACCCTTGGGATGGACGTGCCAGTTCTGTCTGGCAGATATTCTTTCCTCACTGTGAACTTCCTTGATTTCATATCATTCAAATATCTTTTTAACTCATCTTCCAGGGTCAAAGACATCAGCAACATCTCTTCTGAACAGTTTAGAGAACTCTTTAGATCTTGTCATGATGATACAAGACACTCATATAGCAAAGGGAAATGTAGATCTGAAATGTTAGACATCAGGACACAGCTGTCTTTTCCTAAATGTCCTTTAATGACTCAAGTCTTGAAGCATTTATGTGAAACTTATGGATTTTGAGGCAACTGGAAATGTGGCATTGTAATATATTTTTTCCTGCGTGACATGGCTTATTATTTCTGCCTTTAATTATTTTAAGATTTTTTTATACTGTATCTTTAGCCAGGTCACCCTCATTAACCTTTTCTGAGTATATAAAATGTCAAAGAATAAAGGAACTGAAATTTTGTTTTATTAAAAAAAAATTATTAAATGATAAAAAATGTGCAAACATTCAAAAAACAGAACTGGTTCATTTCAAGGATTCAGTCTATAAATGAGATGGATTTCCCTCAATGATATGGATTAAATGTGCTGTATATGATCTGATTAGCTTTCTCAATCAATACCAGCTCTGGTCTTGCTTTATACCCATAATTCCACTGAACAGCACAGCACACTGATATGCTTTTGTCTGGTTCATTTAATCTTTTTCTGACAGAAAAAGTAACTAATTAAAGTTCATTCTCACGTCATAGCTGTTGTCTCACACAAGTTCTCAAAAACAGTTCACTTTAAAAGAGCTATTTAGTAACACAACACAACACAACACAACACAACACAACACAGACAGTTTTTCACACCACTGTAGCGCAATAACAGGTTGTTCATCAATGTTTCCCACTAGTTCTCATTAGTATCCCATGAACCTCTGCAGTGAGGCTTGATGAGGAAGAACAAAAGTAAATGATTTATTTCACCATGACAAAAACATCTCTGCATTAAATCATCCACTCCATTTTTTTTTTAGGAATGTGTAGAGAGGCTCCCGTCAAAGGGCCCAGAGAGCTTCAGGGCATGGAACCACAGGAAGAAACCTCTACGGATCAGGGGGATTCCTTTTCCCAACATGATTTTTTTTCTTTAAAGTTTTGAGTAGAAACCTTAGTAAAACAATTAAAATAAATAAGTAAAGAGCAAACCTGGTGATACATTTTTTTAAGAAGAGAATTTTTTTCATGTCTGCCAGAGATGGATTTTCAGAGGGGGCGTCAGTACAATAGCTGCAAACTGCATAACTTAGATATAATAACTTATCAGATATTTTGAAGTAAAACGTAGCCAATTATCACGAAAATAATTGTGCTGTTCAAGGGATCCCTACAGCCATTATCATTAATAAATTGAAAAGTTTGGAAAAACAAACGTATTTGACCAACAATTACAACTTTGAATGAGACAAAACAAGTGAAAGCTGAGAGTTGTCATACTCCTACATTTGAACTTCCCCTGTCCTGATAGATTTTCATTGAGAGACATGCAACTGGGGCAATGCACTGCAGAAATGGCATTTCTCTGACATGAGGTTGGGGGGGTGGGGTTTCCAATTCTGCATCCAATCCAATATTTGCAGCCAGAATCCCACCGACAGGCCAAGAAAAAACCCTGCACGCAATGAGCTAATGAAATCAAACATGCGGTGCGGTTTTGCATGTTAATGCTGGCAGTGCGTGTCAATAGCGTTTAAAGATGTCAGCAGGTGGATAGCGAGATGGATGGCCCACTGCCTGCCTTTCACTTCTCAACCCAAGGAAGTTAAACAGCATCTGCCTTAAATAGAAAACTTCAATATCTATTTAGAGAGAGGGAAGGAAGACTGTTAGGGAACTACAGAAAGGAGAGATGGAGAGAGAGAGAGAGAGAGAGAGAGAGAGAGAGAGAGAGAGAGAGAGAGAGAGAGAGAGAGAGAGAGAGAGAGAGAGAGAGAGAGAGAGAGAGAGAGAGAGAGAGAGAGAGAGAGAGAGAGAGAGAGAGAGTCCCAGAAGAGAGACAGAGAGAGGGATAAAAGAAAGAGTTGAAATAAGGCAATGAGTCCCTGACCTCGAGTGCACATTGCGACACATTGACGCTGTTGTCATTTGTTAATCAATAGAAGTGCTATGCAGGCTATACATTTAATGGCATGAGATTGGCAAACCTGTAACAAAATTAGGGGAAGACTAAGACCACAGCCTGTTTTCTGTTCAGCCAATTTACAACCTCAATGACTTCAGCTGTGCTGGGGGACGCATGACTTTGAGTCCCAGAGTGGAGCAGACTCTGCAACAATAAAACATTGTAACTACAGGCTTGGCTTTGAGTCTTCATCTTGATCATTTCATTTCTATTTTCATGAACTGGAAACCTTTCAAATATGGCATGATAGGATATGTACAAAACTAAGTCAGAGCAGACTATTTGTATTGTGCTTATGACGATGGAGCACCTATAAAATAAAGGTAAGCATTATGTGTATTTACATAAATAAAGGAAAAACAAACCAAACTTTGACGCTTATTCAGGTTCACTTTTTTTACCCCCAGAAACTGTTTACAGCCACTGACCAAAGAAAGAAAGTGATTGTAATTTATTGCGCTGAATGATTAACACATGTACCTGTTAGATAATATGTTATGATTAAATTTTTAAGAGACATACACCACAGTATTTTAAGCAAAGTCTCTCATAATAAATTTATCTTTAGTGTGTGTCCCTTGGAAACTGTGTGTGGGCATGTGTGAGCCTTTCATCGTCTAGCCGGCCCTCATTATGCTCCATCTTCATTAATAACAGCTATGCCTTTTAATTTCTTTTGCACGGCCTAAATTAAATGTGTCATCTTTTAAAATAAATAGTGTCGATCTCACATGTCATCTCACCTCTTCCTTCTCTCTGTCTGTTTCTATCGTACATACACAAACAGACAGGCACTATGGGGTAATTTAAAGGATAAATAAAACATTGTTCCAATTAGTCTTAAGCCAAATAAATTATATATGTCATAAATTCATAAATTTAATCTACTAGATTTTATGTGGATGAGATTCATAATGTCTCTTGGTGCAGACATATATTCTCTAGGGCAAACACGTTTTCACAGAAGAAGCAAAGACAAATCAGATCACATGATTCCTTGTTACTGGATTCGAGAATAAACATCAAAATATAAAAATTCTTGGTCTCTGTATATCTCATGGTGAATCAAGCCCAATAAGTGATATTTTATTATTGCAAGTCTGCACATCTGCGTCCAGAAATGTACAGTACCCAAAAGAAGAAAGACATTTTACTCATGTGATGAGGAAGGATTTCTGTATTTATTATTTACTTATTTATTTATTTAAAAACGTTTGTAAACTGAAACACTGCTGACGCAAAGGTGACAGTATAAGGACAACTATTGCTTACTCACACGTGTTTATTATTGTCATTCACACGCTTCAGTCATATGCAGCCTAATGGCTAAGCGGTAAACACTATGAACCTTTACTGTGAATAAATACCTGACAAACCTACACTGATGCACCTTAATTACATTCTCAGTTCAAATAAGGTTTGGACTGGATTTCAAAGTCTCCTGCAGCCACTTGTCTTTTAACCGAACACACACACACACCCCCGCACACGCATCAGTCATCACTGAACTGACTTGTGGGACGTATAGAATTTTCAACCACTTGAACTTGCACTTGGATAAACATAAAAATCTACGGTAACTCTACTATAAATAAAACCGTTCGATGTGGCTTATAAAATTGACGGGGGCAATACCATTCATGAAATGTAGTGGAAAATTAACATTACAATCAACAGTCTCATCTCTTCGTGCTTAAGTCTACACCCGATGAACAGCACGGAAACAAGACACTAAAAAATGAAAAGAGAACGCCAGAAGTAACGCGTAAAATAATATATTTCCTTATAGACATAAGTACAGTACAGATGGTGACTCAGTCATTTTTCTTTAGTAAAAGTTAAAAAATATTGTTTGCCATATTATCTTAAGTAACTTGAAGTTATAAAAGATGTATCAGAAATATTATTTATCATCAACAAAGTTTTAAGTGAAGCATAATCTAATTAATTAAAGAAAAGGAGTGATTATGTAAAAACTATAAGTTTAACATTTACAACAGTTCCTGAAAATATAAAACCTTCATACTAGGAGTAAAAGACTACTGTGAACAGCCATAATAAAGTTGAAATCAATATATTTCATTGTGAAACACGGGAAGTTCATCCATGTTGCTGCTGATGTTCTCTGTACATCCAACTCTTCACCCACTGGATTCAGCTCCTCTCTGGAGTTGACTTTCCCTCTCTGTATTGTTGCGTCAAATTGATATAAATGCAGATGTAGGAGAATTTAGTGAGAAGAAAGTACAAATATATGTTCTTAATTATAGGGAGTAAAGTAATTAATTACTGCATCCACATCTGAACATCAATGATAGTTAAGAGAAACTGTCACAAAGTTAAAACTCTTTTTCCACCTTTCTCCATTTAAAACCCATCAACATCAACATTATCATGCAGCTGATATTTTTGCGGTTGTGAAGTGTGGTGTCGCTTTGTGATTCCCCTAATAACAAAGAAAGTTAAGATTAATAAAATAACTATTGAGATTGCATATCACTCTTTAAAAGATGTAATTCGCTTTTTAATCATTTTGTGCATGCAGCCAATTTCTGTCTACATGAAGTGACACCATTTAAAACGTATCTATAACCACTTAAGAAGCTGGAGATCGTGTATGTATATAATGTTATACAAAATACAGACTTCCTGTTCAAATGTGCGGAGTAGAAGTAAAAGGTGAATACTGAGAAATCTTCATAATTACAATAGCAAAGTGTTTGTACTTTATCGCTTGTGTCCTCTGACATGCATCAGAGATGATCCTTTTCTGTGTGCTGTACTTGTGTGTATGTGAAGGTGAAGCACAGCGAATGAGTGTGTGAGAACACAGAAGCCTGGAGCGCTTGAGGAGCAATAATCTAACCTGTTTCATTGTCTAATCTCTGTTTGCTTTACACTAGAAGAGACTTCTGTACCTGAGTTGGAGCCCGTCATCCTCTTTTTTTTTTTTTTTTTATTGCTTTGTTTTTTTTCCCCTCTGTATTGGTACATTCATCTTTCTCGAGGAGCATGGCGGGCCATGATCACTTTGTCCCCTTCCGTCTGGTTTTGTTGCAAAAGTGCTCCTTTCTCTCTGTCTCCCTCACTTCCTACCAATGGCCGTCCTCCCTTCCCCTCGTTTCTCCCTCACCCTCCTGCTCGCTCACTCCTGTTCTGTTCCCTCTGTGCTCGCTCTGTCTCATGGGCCCTGACCTCCCACTGCGACCCCACAGAGCGGGGGTGACTTTGGTGCACAGTACAGTCTACTTGGTAGAAGTCAGTGCAGAGGCTACAGATATGAGCTGCAAACTTTTTCTCCCGAGTCAGCATAAAAGTATGTGTGTGTGAATAGATCCTGTTGCATGCAAGTCCTCCATCTCTCTCAGTGTGTGTGCGCACATGGTGGATCCTGTTGCATGGTAGTCCTCTATCAGTGTCTGCCTCCTGATCTGATTGATTGTTCTGGGTAAATTAGGACTGGGCGCTGGTGATGGGGACAGGAGTGAGTTACACACTTCACCCCTGTCCTTGGCCTCCACCCTATTTTCCTGCTCTTCCTCTGTGTCCCTTCTGCTTTCTTCATCTTGTTTGACTCATTCCACTTCATCAGAAAAATCTCAGCTTCATTCTTCCTTCCTCATTCGCTCCCACCTTCACAATTTTGTTTCTTCTGTCATTCTTTTTTCCTTTCACTATTCTGGTTCTGTAATTCTTGAATCAAATGTTATGTGATGTGCCCTCCTCCTCCTCCTCCTCCTCCTCCTCCTCCTCCTCCTCCTCCTCTGCCAGCAGTAGCTATCCCACAATTAACCACAAAATCAAACTACAGCTTGACATATGAATGGCAAATGCTTACAGAACTGCACCAAATATTGTTTAACTGCATTGCTTCACTTCTGGTTTGCATGGATATAGATTCTGTATATGTACCATTTTCTACAATATTGCACAGAAGGGGACAGACATGTCATGCATATGTGCATCAACTGCCCAGTAAACATGAAGCAAAAAAAAAAAAAAAAAGTAGAGTTTTCCTTTTTAACCCATGTTTAGAAGGGGCCAGGCATCTAAACATCTGAAATTACGCTCAAACACACTACTGCTAATGCTAATATAACAAATTTTGATTTGATATATAAAGCTGAAGAAGAGTGCTCAGCTCCTATATCATTTGAGCGACTGAAAAGCAGTTCAGTGGAGGTCCCTCTTATCTAAAACTGGCCTGATTGATGCTTTGTGTGATAATGCCACTGCTGAGTGTGAAACATTTCCATAGCAAATCAATTGCTGCTTATTCGTAAATGCATCAGCAGCATGGCTTTGTTTCAGCCCTGTGTGAGGCACAATTGTGAGGAAAAAAAAATCCACCTCATGACACTAAAGGTATATCAGTTCAGAAAGCTAACAAGTCTGTGACTGTTACAACTCTGGATGCTACATTGGAGATACAAAGAGGGCATTTGTTTGTTTGTTTTTTCTATAATTTGCTCCCAAAAATGATGGAGATCTATCACGAACCATTTCAGTTTTCAGGTTAATTTAGCACAATGATGGTTTCACTAACCATATGTATACACCAGATTGACATACAACAATACACTTGTCTACACATACAGTACATAATGTGTTTATGTTGCTTGTGTGTTGCGGAACCTGATCTTAAAAACAAATGCAGTACAATTCTCAAATGGAATCATTGTTTTTGGAAATTGTCTTCAAGCATTGTCTCTTTGCTGGGCAAGTTTTCAACGTGCATAATAAGCATTTTTAACTTCAAAATCGGAAGAGCTATGTTTCCTCAAGTGATTTTCTCTACTGTATTTACATTTCTTTTTTTTTGTTTCTTTCTCTTTTTTTGCAACACATAACTCCGAACAGAACTTTTTTTGAAGATGTCATCAGTTTTACATCATTAGTTTGGCAGAATTGGTCAAAAATATGGAATTTACCAAATATGGTAACTTCCCTGAAAATGGATTAAATGTTCTGAAAGTTTGTTGTGCTCACATGTGAATAGAACGTTATTGTGAGCGATAATGAACCTTTATCTCTGGACGCACTGAGGCTTTGGCTGGTGTCCAGCAACAGGTATGAAAGGACTAAATCTCATATTTTGGGTGGTGGGACTTGCCTCTCCTTTCCTCTGCTCTCCTGTCGTTTCCTTTCCCTCTCCTCACCTCTCTTAAACATAGTTGTTTCTCCTAAACTGCTGAATTGGTAATTCTGTCAAAAATTTCTGCTGGCAAATGTGGTTGGGAAACTGGACCCCCTCCTCCATAAATAGATGTTTGTTTCTGCTCTGTGTTTGTTTGTGTTGCTTTTTTCTGGATCTGGCCTGCAGGGACCATTTTTCAGAAAAGACAGCAAGTCTTCGGGGAATACAGAGACTTCCTCTTTTCTACCCTCCCCTCCACTTTTTCCTTCTCGTCTTGTTGGTCTATTGCTCATATCCTCATGTATATTCAATTAGTCCGATTTGATTTGTCTAGCAATTTAATGAAATTGTATTGGGGCTTTTTCTAGCCATCTTTACCTTTCTTTGCTAAACTTAGATATATGGGACGTCTCCATAGCTTCCGCTGCTGCTCTACAGGAAAGCTGTTTGTTTTACCTGCAGCAGGACTCTGGCTGACTGTCTGCAGAACACCGGTGTCCTCCTGGAGAGGCACATCAGTTTGGTCAGTTTGCCCAGCACTCCTTCCTCGTCTTTCTCCCTCCCTCCCTCCCTTCCTTTTTCTTTCACTTCCTTGTTCTCCTACTAGCCGGCACTTGAAAAAAGAGAGAAGCTATGCTTCATGGCTTAAAGAACGAGCTCTGCCTCTCAGCTGCAGACCAAGAGAGGAGAGGAGAGAGAAGGCGAGTGAGGGAAAGGGGATGAAAAAAGAGGAGAGCAGAGAGGCAGCGACACACTTGCATTTGTTGTGGCAGCGTCCTGCAAATGAGAGAGTGTGAGAGAGGCAGAGAGAGTATGCCAGACTGAGAGGAGAGAGAGAAAGAGAGAGAGAAAGTGAGAGGATCTTGCATGGCCGTGTCCTTGAGAACTGCACCACAACTCTTTGAAGAGAGCCGGGAGATGGTGTGAGTAACGTGCTTCTCAGCGGGACGTGTATGTTTTCGATGTGAGAGTGTGCCTCATGGATGTGCATGTACTCTGTGTGTGTGTGTGTGTGTGTGTGTGTGTGTGTGTGTGTGTGTGTGTGTGTGTGTGTGTGTGTGTGTGTGTGTGTGTGTGTGTGTGTGTGTGTGTGTGTGTGTGTGTGTGTGTGTGTGTGTGTGTGTGTGTGTAAAACCTGCTGCTTGCACACTGACCGGCCAAGCTCAGAGTGAAGGGGGTTTGGCTGCCGATCTTCTCAGCTATTGTCTGCCTGCCTAAGTGTTGCTGACAGGGGATTATGGCAAATACAAAACGCCGTATGGACCAAAGAAACACAGTGCCAAACTTCATAGACACATGAATGCATGCAAAAAGCTCCACGTTGAGCACTCTGCTGGACTGTGCTCAGGGTGCTGGGTTTGTGTTTGCTTTTTATTTGTGCGTATATGAGCATGTGTGAGTATCTGGTTATCTGGTGTTTCAGTGTAACTGCAGAAAAAATTAATGGGAAAAATCCCAATGACGAGTCAACATAAAAATATGAAAATCTGTAGATTTCATCTAAGGGATAAGTACTTATGGCACATACCACACTGTGTTTCCTGGCTGGATGGTCACTTGCTACATATTGTTGCCTGACGTCTCCTATATGTTTTGTGTCTTCATTGCTCTATAAATACAGCTGATCACTGTGTCCCTCCACTGCCTTTATGGCCTTTAAGTAAATTTTAAATTGAACAGCAACATTTTATACTGAATAGACATCCCATAAAATAAATGATCAGTTTACTATTCAACTCAGTAATACTCTAAGGTCAAAGTCAAGTAACCCATGTCTTAACTAATTTCAAATGATCTTTTGTGCTTGGACTAAGCCTGTGGTTTGGCGGTTGTGTGTCCAAATCCTGTGAGGTCTCAGGAAAAGAGCCAAGTGGTGTGACCCATTGAACTATTTGTAACTAATCATAGGCCACGATCCACACTGCAAGCCATGGAGCCCAGTTGGGTTACACTCATCAAAATATAATGAGAGTCAACATGTCACTCATATTTCTAAAGGCCTTCTTCAGATGAATGCCATGACATAAGAAGTGCCATTTTAATGGATGAAGTGTTGACTTGTTGAAGTTGGCCAAAGAGGTAAAATACAGTTGTATATTGATTACGGAGAGAAATCAGTAAGAATGAATCTATTTCCTGAGGGAGGTCACATCAAACCCTCATCTAAAAGTGCTCTGATTGCATCATGTCTCATGAAGTGATCTAAGTGTCAAGTGTCCCGTACCAACTGTCATCTACTGTGTTTGATCATTTAGGAGGCTAAGTGTGACCACCGATCATACTCTGAAAGATATATTTGGATATTAAATTGTAGCATACCAAGTACATACATTACATACCATAGCATGTCTATCATTTCTCTTTCTTGCAGCACCGCATATGAAATACATTGAACACGATCCATCTTTCCAATCAACATCTGCGTTGCATCATAAATTATATTTTAAGGCCCTGCACCTTTAAAGGAAACTCCTATTGACTATATATATATGTCAAATGACTTGTGATAACCATTAATGTTCCACTTGAATGTCCTTATGAACATTATGAAATAATAAACCAAATAAATATATTCATTATGCTTAACAGCTAAAATATATATAATAGTTATTAGAGCACATAGTGATAGTTACTAACTGATTATATTATTATTTACAAATATTCCACTAAATTATCAAATGCAGTAATAAGGGTAAATTTATGTGACACATTTCTGAAAGTAGAAGAAATGTATGTAGTTCATTAAAATGCATTAAGCCTCCATAAATATTGCTCAACATGTGAATCACTATCAGTTTATCAACATGTAAGTCTTTCTATCAAATGATTGTAGTAAATATATTGAAAATAAATAATTAATGACAAACAACCTTGCCAACCTGATGTTCTTTTTTCCTCACTAATTTAACTCAGATAAACTTGTGAGAGGAAAGTTTTGGTTCCTGACTTTTGGGATTAAGTCTCAACAGGTCTTGTCTTTGTATCTACTGTTATCGGCAATTGTATTCATTCTATATAATGTCACACTCATAAGTGCAGTAGGTGCTACATTTATGGAGACATCTCAGCTGAAATTGATCAACATTTAATTAATATTAGGCAGATAAAGTAAATGCATGCATTCACAGCCTGCATCTTATCATAACAATTGCTCTCGTAGCATGAATGAGTGGAGAGGAGTAACTGGCTGACGTTTCTCCACAGTATATATTTAGACTTTAGAAATTGTCCTGAGGGCGAGCGTGTAAGTGTGCAGTATGTACTGAGCTGGTCAGCGTATGAGCATGGTGTGTAAATGTGAGAGCAGCGTCTGTGAGTGTGTGTGTGTGTGTGTGTGTGTGTGTGTGTGTGTGTGTGTGTGTGTGTGTGTGTGTGTGTGTGTGTGTGTGTGTGTGTGTGTGTGTGTGTGCAAGGCTTGATGTGTTTTAGGCTGTTCCAGCCAACCAATTGAGGTCACCCGCTCAATAATTGAAGCATGTCACTGGTTAGTGCACAAGTTAGGTCGACCAATCAGAACGACCGATGTTGAGTCAGAGAGAAAGAGAGTTAGAGTGACTGTTAAAAGACAAGAATAAGGGACTAAGGAGGCAGGGTGGGATATAGGATTTGTTGTTGGAAAGTTTTAAGTGTTGATATTTAACATTCAAGTCTGCATTCTTCAAATGTCTTGAGGTCTGTACTTGTAAAATGCTGCTGATGGGCTCTCTCCTTGTACAGTAAAACTATCACAAAAAGCTCTATACAGTACTAATTTTTGTTTTTCACTCTTTTACAGTGTCTGAAGACAAAACATTTGGTACAGCAGGTGCCTGAGCAGACAAATACCAGGTAAGAGAAAAAAATGCCCAGAACAAACGCTGCAACCTTATTGTTGGAACTAGAAAAGTTTTAATCTCACTTTTCTGTCACGTTGACATGTCTCAATTGTGATATATATTGGTTTATTCTTGCTTTCTAGTGCAATTCCGATATTTATTTCCAAGCTTAGGTCCCTTGATATTTATGCTCTTTCATTACACGTATCACATTGTATTATCAGATAGTATCACTGTGCATAGGCAATCTTTCATGGGACTCCACTTAGTCATGCTTCCAGCTCTAGAAATGGTGCAATGTGTGTGGTTTTCGGTAAGTTTTACATTTTCACAGTTTTTTTGTGAATAAATTATATACAAGGATGTTGATTTAATCATGAAAAGTAAAAAAATAAAATAAAATTTGTAGCGCATTCTTAAAAAGCGAAGATTAAAAAAAGCTAACGGCCACTACTTACTAAGTATTTCAATGAGTGCACTTTCATTGGACATTGCAATGGTACAGATCAATATGATATTATAGTTAAGCTAAATTCTTTCAGTGCCAGTAAACGTCCACAACGCTGGAGTGCCAGTGAGCAGGATATGAATAAATGACCAGGTGTTTATAATGCCACCGATAGATTAAAATTAAGTGGAACAGCCATGTTAATGTGCTAATGGGAAGTTAGCTTCCAGCAGTAAACTCATCACAGTTTACTAGCCATTAACATGTTCACCTATAAATCATAGTGTCAGCGCAAGATAGACCGCGAGCACGGCCAGCTTATCAGATCAGCCACCCGGTTTAATATAATGCAAGTTTAGTCAGGTCTGTTCTCCAAGGCTCCGAGGTGCTGATTCTGCAGCTGATTGTGGTGCAAGTTTTCGAACTGGTCAACAAACTCACAGCTGTTAAAAGTAGCAGTAAAATCTGCTGCAGGAAATATAATGGCACATTATTATTAATCTGACATGTTTGAGTTTCAACATTCACAATACAGTTTGAGTTTCTTTTTCTTTTGTCTGTGCAGCATCACGTCTATGTTAATGAAGATGATGGATAAAATGTGACACCTGCAGTTGATTGATTTATCATGTTTCTCTATTTATTCATTCATTTATTTAGTCATTTGCCATCTTGAATAGCCATGTTTTTTAGTTTTTTTTTAATAATCAAGTTTGTTTCTAGGTTGTTTATGAATACATAGAAACTTTGGCATCATGTGGATGTTGTGATTTGATCATGGATGCTGGCTTGTTGTGCACTTTTGTTAATCTCCATGCCTTTCTAAGTGATGTGAGTTCCTAATAATACTCCATGTAGCGGTTCCTGCCTTCTTGCCCTCGCATGCTCACGCACGCCTCAGGTGTGTGCGTGCGCATGCGCACACACACACACGCACACACAAACACACACACACACACACACACACACACACACACACACACACACACAACCACACACACAGCTCGGTGACTGGAGAGTTAAGGCTTTTCCAGCACTGCAGCCTGCTGCCCACTTCAAGATGTCATCGAGACAAGAAGTCATTATCATTGTCTCAGCAATCAGGAAGTGAATTCCTGTGAACATGTGAAGAAGAAGTAAAGTTGAAGAAGATAGAAACATTTCAAGTTTTAGCTATTCATGTTCTTTGTGATAGTTTGAAAGAAAAACAATAAGTTCAAACTCTTAACTTTTGGTAATAGTTTCAATTTGATACGAATCAAACTAAACCACATAGTCTATCGGTCAATCGTCTACGTTTTGTTTTACATTCCTTCTCTTTCTTGC
>NC_137636.1:19519176-19561676 GCF_963383615.2 Lipophrys pholis | reverse complement strand
TTAGATTTTATATTAAGGTGCACTGAAGCAGATGTTCGAAGCAGTGTCGCTGTCGTTATGAAACAAAGATGTCCCGGTGGGGGTGCCCGCTGCGGCGCTGGGGGTGGGTCCTCCCTCTGGCCCCCTCCCCCGGTGGGGCGGGTTGGCCCCTGCTGCCGCGCTCCGGGTCTGCCTCATTCCCGGATTGGGGGGAGCGGGGTACGGGGGGGGCTCCGGGTTCTGGATGGACGGTTAACTGAGAGTGACCTCCAGGGCCTGATAGGGGTGTGCGTGTGCGTGTGAGTTGGGGTGTGTGAGTTGGGGTGTGTGGGTTGGGGTGTGGGGCTGTGTGGAGTGGGCGAATGAGGGGGGGTGCCCTGGCCACTGGCCTCCGGCTGGGCTCGCACTGGGCCCTGCGGGTCTCGGACTCTGCTGTCTGGCCGTTGGGTGGGGTGGGGGCCCCCTGCCCGGGTCCCCTTGCGGCGCCTTGTTTGGGGGGGTGTGGCCCCCCTGGTCCTAGGCCGGCCGCTCGGGGGGTGGGGTGGGGCAGCGCGGGGGGTCCAGCTGGGCCAAGGTCCTAGCGACGGGGGGACCCCCTCCCTCAGAACCCTCCCTGCCTTACCTCACCTTATATTACCCCACAATAGGGAAGAGTGGGGCGGTGCCTAGGTGGGGGGTCCAGGCTACTTAATTGCGGTCTGGGTCCTCCCCCGACTTTGCACCACCCACAATTTTAACCACACTTAGTCATGCAGGGTCTTGAGGGGGTAAGCCGCTTTCGGGGTTCTGCCGCTTGTCAGCGGTAGAACGCCCGGGCCCCGCTACCCCCCAATTTTAAACCGCACCATAGACACACACATCGCATCCACCTTTTCAAAACACAAAAACACACCCTTACATACATCCAACACACATATAGGGCAGGGGAAGGGCGGGAGACGTGGCTCCCCCCAGCACCTCCCGCTGGGGTCCCGCACCGGCCCGGGGTGAGTGCGGCTGGAGTGCGGGGGGCGCGCTCCCTCGGGCGCGGCGTTTGTGGGGGGGCTGGGGTGCGGTGCTCCTTCTCCACTTGCTGTTGGATTGGTGGAGGTTGGGATACCGCGGTGGCCGGGAGGGGGCCCGGCCGGCGGCCTGAGGGTGCGAGAGTCATCACTCCCCCCCCCGTTCCGTGTGTGTGTGTGTGTGTGTGTGTGTGTGTGTGTGTGTGTGTGTGGGTGTGTGGGTGTGTGGGTGTGTGGGTGTGTGTGGGTGTGTGTGTGTGCGGGGTGGGTCATGGGTTGGGTTTCCCAATCAAGACCCGGGGGGAGGGGTTATGGGGCGGGTGGATTATGAGGCTCCTGGGGGTGTAGAGTTGACTGTTCTCCGACCGGGGCCTGCGCCGGGCTTCGCTTTCCTGGGTCTGGGGGCGGGGCTGGTCCGGGGCGCGGCGGCTGGGGCCGTCTCTGCCTTACCGGGTTGGGGGGGGCGGTGGGTGGGCCTGTTCCCGGGGGTGCGGTGGGACTCGCCGCCGGGGTTGGGGGGGCTCTCGGCCCGCTCGGCCCGGGGGCCCTGCTCCGGCCTTTTCTCGGCTTGGCGGCTTGGGTCGGGGCCTGGGGCCCTGTGCCCTTTGTCCTTCTCTTGTGGGCCCCTCTTGCCTGGGGGGGATTCCTCTCTGCATTCTCCGTCGGGTGCTTTTTGGGCGGGGGCGGGGCTCTCTGGGGTGGTTCGCTGGGGTCTCCCCGGGCCTGGGGGGCTTCTGTCTGCCGGGGTGGCGGTGTCCGGGCGCGGTGGCCTCGGACCCCGGGGTGTCACCACGGGTCCCCCCACAACAGTTCCGGCCACACCCAGTGGACAAGCCACACACACTCACATACACGCACACACACACACACACACACACTTTCACTCCTCACGAAAGGTGCTTCTGAAGTTGCTTGTTGTCTGTCATCATTTGCTCAAACTTTAAAAATCATGTTCCTCTTTTGTTGTTGCCTCTTTGTTATTTCATGTTCCTGCTTCACGTTACTGTCTAGATAGAGCTGCTCAGGCTGGTTAAATCTAGGAAATCATCTTACTGTCTAGATAGAGCTGCTCAGGCTGGTTCAATCTAATAACAGTTGGAAAGTATTTGGATGAGTGTGATTATTGCAAATAATATATGTAGCACAACAAGGACATTGTATGTTATCCCCTTCCCCCCACCCCCCTCCCCCCTCCCCCCTCGACTTTCTTCTCTCTCTTCTCTTCTCTCTCTCTTTGTGCGTTCCCCCCCGGTCGTGTACGGCAGCCATGCCAGCTTCTGACGGAGAAGGCAACAGGAGGAGACTCCAGGTCTCTCCCTGTTGCAAGACCAAAAACTGTTCTGACTCCGAAGGCTCTCAATCACATCATATTGTTGGCCCAAGCTGCCGAACAGGACAAGGGCAAAAAGAAAGAAAAAAAAAAAAAAAAAAAAAAAAAAAAAAAAAAAATGAAACAAAGATGTTATTTTTTAAGTCATTCGATCCATCTTTTTGTAAATCGGTCATGTAAATCAAAAAAGAAAAAGGCCAACTGTTCTGGCTCACTTTGAAGGCAATTTATTCACTTGATATTGCCATTTAAGTGCCTTTTTATTAATATAGCAATGTGATGAATTTATTTTAAAATTTTCTTAAAAAAGGAAAAAAATTTAAAATAAATTAATTCATTTATACACCATGAGCTTTTTTAAAAATCTGAAACTGTATATTTGTCACTTTGTTTATCAACCATATTTGTATTTGATTTTGCATCAACAAAATTTCTACACAATACGATATAAATAAATATATATATATATATATATATCAATGGCTCTAAAGACTCTCTCTCTGTCCTGCCTTGATCTTGACCCTAAGTGTTGGTGTCAGGACTTTCCTCTCCCTTCCTTTCTCTATCTGCTGGTTGACCGTCATTTTCCATCTCCTTCTATTAATAGCCCAAGGATCTGTTTGTCACCCCACTCTCTGGTGTCTGGTTGCCTCTTGGGTGCTATTAATAATGCCAGTGAATACAAATATATTGATACCTTCAATCCTGGGATAAGGAGACATGACCGTCCTAATTCAATCAGACTCATTTTCAAATGTCTTGGTCACAGAGTGAAGTGGGTGTCTGGTGTGTGTGTGTGTGTGTGTGTGTGTGTGTGTGTGTGTGTGTGTGTGTGTGTGTGTGTGTGTGTGTGTGTGTGTGTGTGTGTGTGTGTGTGTGTGTGTGTGTGTGTGTGTGTGTGTGTGTGTGTGTGTGTGTGTGTGTGTACATGAGTCTGGAAGTGGTAATCCAAAGCACTGATGGTTGCTCGTGGCTTTTCTCCTGAGATGAGTATCATGTGCCTGACTTAGTATTTTCATTGAAACCAGATCTTACCCTCAAACCACGAGTGTCAAGATGTCAGGTGCTGATCCACAAAAGAACATACAGTAGAATAGATACATTGAGCACTTTCAGTATTATGCTTTGAGAGTCATCACTTTTTTTTCCAATCAGATACATTGACCAGATAAATTTCCCTTCTCCCATTTGGAAAATTAGAGGACACAGCAAGATGAAACCAACAAGAAGTAGTGCTTTTCTCATAAAATGCACACTGCTGAAAGCAAATGTTCAGGGTCTGCATGCAGATCATTCTACAGATTTGAAGGAACCCACCTCTTGCCCATCAAGGCACCAATAAAGTAGAGAATAAAAAAACGAGGTTCCAAAATGTGTAATACCTTGCCTCAAAACTTTGCTCAAGAAAACGTTGACAGTGTGGACTTCACTCTGTTGGGTTAAGATAAGAACAATTACCTTTTATTGATACTCTCTGACTCCTTGTTCTCCAACATCTCAGCCAAATTATAGTGGGATGACACACTAAACCACTGACTGGTTGATAATACCAGAGTAAAGATAAGCCGGCTCCAGGTGCCAGACATTGTCGTGATCAAGGCATTCAAAGGCTTTAAAATGCTCCATCTCAAATGTTTTGGTTGGTAATGAAGAGCATCAGTTATGGGAGGAGCAGGCGGAAGCAGAGCACGAGGCTGTAGGCTGAATATAGAACTAAAATGTATGCAACAAGGACATTTTTGACAAGTTTAAAAGTTGGACAATGTTATGTGTCTGTGCACACCCATGTGTCTGATCATGTGTGTTTTTAACAATATTTTAATTATGAACACCTGTGTGATACTTATTTTAGAAAAAGAAAATTATTAAAACAAGATTTAGTCACACACATACAGTGGACTTTCGTCGTGCAGTGGCTGCTAACCTCTGTACAGGAGGTAAATGTGGATGCAGAGTTACGTCCAGTGTTCAAATGTGATCTTGTCACATCCCACCTCCTCCAGTACTGAATTGTGACACCTATTTCACTTCACTGACATTAAAGCTGATGAGATGCAACATGGCCGATCAGACTGACGTCAAACGTGCGTTCGATTATTATATGAAATGTGATGGGGGGGGGGGGGGGGGGGGGGGGTTTGGACTGGCATAAAAAAAAACAGATAAACATCGCATATTGACAAAAAAAGATTTCGTGCCTGATCTACTGAAGGTTTGTTCACACTGAATTAGTGCCTTTCTGTTCATGAAAACGGAATATTGGGTGTTGTGTTTCAGACCACACAAAAACACTGGGAGGAGGCGATGCTAATACAATTAACATCAATTACAACAAGCAAGTTGGTTTCTGACATCTAAAAATATTTACGTTGATATTTTATTGTATCTCTTTTCATGACTAAAAGGGAGGTGCATATTGGCTCAGCCTTCGGCAGGCTGTTAATATAGTGAGAGAAATTTCCTCAGATGGCTCTCCTTGACATATTCTGAATTTACTGTAGGATATGTTCTGTGTTGTACTCCTATTTTTTAACCCCTTTTTCTTTTTCTCACTTAATTCAGATGTATTTGCTGTAATGTGTTGCTGATATGTTGGAGTTTACAAAATTCTATATTTTGCTTGTATTCTCCAAAATGTTTGATAACTTCCTCCACCAACCCATCTAACTCTATGATATTGCATTTCATTTGGTGCTTGTGTGGGCTAAACTCTCCTTTCAATCACTACATGTGAACTGAAGAAAACAAACACAAAAACAAAAACTTTTCCACGACATTGTTCTCATGTAAACGGGCTGAATACAGTACATGTGAAATAAAAATACGAATATTTGGTGTACTGTTGCTCATATTCTCATTACTTTTATATGTTAAACAAAGAGTGCAATCTTAATCAATAAGGACCCGAGAGTTTCTTTCATTCTTTATTTTTTTTATTTTTTATTTATTTATTTTTTCCAAAACACATTTACAGTCCGGGTTATCATTATCTTGTGCGTAAAGCTAAATGAACCAGGCCCCCTTGGGGCTCTGTTGCATGAGAGCAGGTGTACGTACACAATCTTATTTCTACTTGTCTCTCTAACATGGATCAGATTTGAACCAGATTTGATCAGAATTTGCAAACTAATTACTTACATTTCACAATTTCTTTTTTTCTTCCATTCCCTGAAAACAGTAGAAATAAATTGAGATTTAAAGAAATTAAATGAGAACACTTCAATAATGTCAAATCACTGTTTTTGCTGCTTCTGCCCATTCTGACACCCGGCATGACTCTTTCTGCGTGCGTGTGTGCGTGTGTGTGTGCGTGTGTGCGTGTGCGTGTGTAACAGAGAGCATGTGCCGCAGTGTGTTTTGAGCCCAGTGGAAAAGGAGGAAGAGTTGCTAATCCGCACGGCTGGCCGAGCAGAAAGGCCATTCATATTTATAGCTGACTGAATCACATTCTGTCATACAGATGTCCAATACTGAGACCAGGAACAAGAATAACTCTCAAACAAGATAGAAATATGGGTCTAAAGAGAAACTTAAACCAAAACCACATATATAGCCTGGTGAGTCACTCTTTGATACAAGTGGCCACGAGAACAAGGAAAACACTGTAATTAAACCTAAACAAGGCTTGTAAGTTGACCAAATCCAGCATCACAATACAGTGAATCAGTCAGTCTTACAACGATGTCCATTTGGATATGGAAAAAAATAATGTAGTGTGGGAAAACACACATTTCATTCCGTTTCACAGTACATGCAGTTGTAGAGAATTCTCTTAAAGCTTCGAACCTTGGAAGACTAAAGGTAAGATATGATTGGGTTAATCCTAATAATTCTTTTATTCTGAGGATGACAAAGGTTTTGACTGAACCCTGCATGAATGACAATTATTGCTTTATTCTGGTGTAATTTTGAGGCGGGCATGAACCATGTTCAGGAATATTTTCCAAAGTTGAGTTTAAGGACATGGAGCCATTGTAGGTCAGAAGCCTGAGCAAGGTATAAGGATATTTTTATCTGCTACATCAACCTCATCCAAAGGTAAGACAGGAATAACCAGAACTGGACAGCAATAGCAGGTCTAAAAGTAAACTGTGGGTGTGATGGGTTATTTATAGTCCTACGGGTCACATTCAGCCAGCTCAGGTCTTTGCCAAATGGTCAGGAATCATGGAAATGCTAGAGTGAGACAGATGAGGTCAGGCAAGGAAAACTTGGACACACATGCGTGACGATGTAACAGTATCACAGGCAAATCTGTCAGAGTCTTATCGTGAAGACACCAACACGTACGACTGAATAGTTTTCACATGGAAACAATTATTAAATTGTTAACAGTGTGTATGTGTGTGCATGTTTATGTGCACTCAGCCTCCTGCTATGATATTTGTCAAATGAGATATTTTTGGAGAACAGACTGTTCACTCTCAGTGTGACTCCAGTCAGTGTGCCATTTTCGTAAATCATCTCTCTGACCGAGATACACCAGTGTTTACATACATTCTCAGAGATGTGAACGTGCGCTTAAAAGCAAAGGATTGGTGGACGCTCACAAACACACATTTACAGATACATGACTGGACTGCGTTCCTCTATCACACACACTGCTATGCATCCAGACATATATTCAAAGACACAACTACCTCTTCAAGGAGAAGGTTTGTTTAGCAGCTACATGAGCAAAGACCCCTTTGTTTGAATATTTTCATGAAAATTTGAAAAATCAAACATTGGCCCACAAGTCAAACTGTAATCCTAATCCAACCATTCTAATTGCTCATAATTAATCATTCAATATACACATTTTCCAGAGTAAATAAAATCGTTATTGTTATGTGAAGAAAGAAGTAGAAAATGTTTCTCTGAACTCAATGTGAAGTGCGAGACAGTACATCCCGGTAGGCTTGCTGATATGCTTATTCTGTTGCTTGAAAACTCAGTTGAACAATTTGAGAGACATTCATTTTGTTATTTCGAGTCCAATGACATCACGCAAAGTGCTATAAGACAGTTGGAGCAAAGTGCAGCATAAATGTCTTGGCTAATTTCAGCCTGGAGCAGTTGTCGTTTTCCTTTGCGGTGGAGAGGCTGCCTAAATAGCCAAAGTATTCACACACAACTGTGTGTCCCTGGGTGTGTTGCTCTTAAAATGTGATACGATCAGAAGCATTGGGGGTTCATTGCTGTCTACAGGCAATGAAAGTAATCACCACTATTGACCAACTTCAAAATAGTCGGAAGACCGTGATGGAAGATATTGTTTTGTTTTGTTTTTTTCTGATTATATTACAGTTTCTATCCTCTCCTTAAAACTGACACACTATTTTCATGCTATGTGCTCCGTACATGCAAATTATTATCGAATTTAGGAATTCACCACAACATCAAGAGTTGTGGTTCTGCCTTATGTAAAAAAAAGTTTTGTGCCGACAGCCATTAATACAAGAATTCTTTTACTTGACAAAAATTACGTCTTTTTTCCAAAACAGGGTTTCTTTTTCCTTACATGACAAAGAAAACATCAATAATTCCTTTTTCCAAACACGTGCATATAATCATGATCTGACAGCAGGTGATTAATTCACCGCATTTGTCCATTTCATTTCTGTTTGGTGAATCAATCAATAAGGCAAGGAAAATTAACCCTAACCCTAACCCTAACACCACAAAGGATATGCCAGGCACCAATCTCAGTGGAACATGCCATTCATGTTGTGAATACCTAAACCTAAAGTAAGAAAACATGTCAATCTCATTCACTACACTAACTATTGTTATCCATAAAAATAGCTTAACAGACTTGGACATACCAAAATGTACCAACTGTCAAGATTTTTTGACATACGTTGTAAACCATTAAATGAACATTACTTATGTTTGTAAATAACTCATAATGTGAGCAGTGAATTAGGATTAGACGAACTAAAAAAGCACCTAGAAATGACTGTGTTGTAGTTGGTGCTATATAAACAAAGTTGAATTTAATTCAATTAAAACTTCTTTATCTGTTTAACTTGACAAGAAGATATCCGCTCAGTTGATTTAAGATTGATTGAAATGTGTACACACAGTCATTGAGATACTATACTTGTTCTGGAGGTCCTCGTTTTATCTATTTTACTGCAGGCACTTTTAATTTCAAAGCATTTAGCTGAAGAGACTACAGTCTGGTTTTGAAAAATTGTTGGAAAAAAAGATGTACTCTTGCTTCTCTCTCTCTCTCTCTCTCTCTCTCTCTCTCTCTCTCTCTCTCTCTCTCTCTCTCTCTCTCTCTCTCTCTCTCTCTCTCTCTCTCTTTCTATTTCTTTCCACTCTCCCTCTTTCCATATTTTCTCCTTTGCTCATTTGCTCTTTCACACATCAGCACCACAAAGAGGCATCAAACAATGACAGAACAAGAACAAAAACCTCACATTATGGATTCTGAAAATATTTCTCTGATGCTGTTTATATTATATTATTGTTTGATTGTATAGCCCAGAGTGGTGGAATAGAAGTAAGTGTACTAACAATACCCTCGGGGAACAATATAGACAAAGGTTCACTCTGTGTTTTATCTTTCTGTGTCAAAGTTAATCCATGTGATTGTTGTTTAATGGCACTACATGTTGGAATGAATAAAACAAGAGTAGATATTCATCTTACGGTACTTGACAGGCATGATTTATATGAATAGAAGGTAGTAAGTGAAGCTGTTCAGGAGAATAACAGCTAACAATACTCAAGAGAAAGAGTCATACATTCACTTTGTTTTATTTATCTGTCAGCTGTGTTGGAGAGGCCTCCAGAGAGAAGGAAATACTCATGCACACATAAGCAGTTATACTTCCACTTACTTACATACAGAAGACACAGCGACAGATGCACTTAGAGGGACCCGTACAGACGCTGTGCTGTTTTACTCCACACCCACGATTATTTAACGTCTGCAGTTTGTGTGTGGTTGTGTACATTTGCTCTCCTCTCTCCCTCGAGTATTCTCACCTCCTCAACCTCTCTCAACCTTTCCACCTTTGCACATTCCCCTCTTGACTGAAACTGGGGCTACCTCTTCCTTCTTTTGCACTCTTTCTCCCAGAACTCTGCCTCTTGTTCTTGTTCACGCCACTTTTTTTCCCTGTTATATAGATATTCTCTCTCTTGCCCTGTATTGAGATACCCCCTTCCCAGCACCCCCAGTGACCCTGTCCATGACCACTGACCTCAGGGGTAAATGTAAGGTCCCACCTTACCAGGAAATAAAGACATTAGCTTCCACCCACTGTCTGACCTCGCTCACCCGCAGTCTTCCCTCACCCCTTCCTCCATATCCGTCTCCCTAAATCCCCTCTGTCCCACCTCCTGCTCTGTTTTCAGCCTCCTCTTTCAACACTGTTTCTTCACTCGCCTGCTCTCTCTTTTTGAATGTTTCTGTTTATTCTGCATTTCTTCCGCCAATTGGTTATTTTTGGGTGATATTTAACAACCAGAGTCAAATGAGGAACGTTCTCTGTTCAGTCTAACGCGTGTATTATTTACAGTTTTACATGGTTTAAAAAACATTTGCCTGTACTGGTAGATGTTATGGAAGACCGTCACTATTTGAATAATTTTTTTGCTTGTATTGTAATGTACAAAGTCATGAGGGACAGGATCTAACCATGTATCCATCCTCTAAATTACCTTATCTATTTTAAGTTTGCGGGCTGCTATGGCCGATCCCAGCTGACTATGGGTCGAGGGAGGCTGGAGAAGTCACCAGTCCTTTGTAGGTATGATATTAGCTTTTGCGTGTCAATATATTTTTTTCTCACTAATTTTAAGCCTTACATCTGTGTGGAGTTTGCATGTTCTCCCAGAGTCGGTGGACAGCTTGTTTTATTTTCTTATTCTAAAGACATGCTCTTTTCATGATGGGTCGCTCTAATTTGTCCTTGGGGTGAATGTGTGTGGGTGATTCCACGTTAGCCATGTGATGGATGGGCCATCTGTCAAGGATGTGTCGAGGCATTCACCAAATGTTAACTGGGTGGATGGATGTATGGATGTATGTATGGATGGAGCAATAAGTTGAATGGAGGAGTCTTAAAGAATTCCGGTTTTATGTTAAATGCTTTGTGAAAGCTTCAGATCAGTAGATGCTATGATTGGCAAGATGTCCAGACTCCCATAATTTGCTGACATAATGTAAAGTCCAAATACAATGGGATCCAATTCTTTCAAATGGTGTGAATTATGCATTAATATTCTGTTTTCTAGCTTTAAGAACTGCTTGTTCATGTCTGAAAATCTAGAATAACATACTGAACTGATGAAACTAGCATAACTAACATTAGAATTTAGTTTTACAAGTGTTTAATATTTTTATTCTGCAATTTTAACTTTACTTTTTGTTATTAAACAATCATAAATGAGTTGAAAAGGTTTGCCACTGTGCTGAACATTCACCTCAAATAGACCTTCGGAAGGGGAAACTGTGGCCTTAACATGTTGTGCGATCAGTGGTTTTGTGTGTGCATGGGCAGGCTGGGGTATACTGTATATCTGCCGCTTGTACATGAACTACAAGGGCTTTGCACTTCTTTGCATGTGTGTTTGCATCATTAGTGTGTTAGTTTTTCATCCACAAAGTAAGAAAAAGCCTGTCCCATGAGATAACTGCTCCTTTATCCCTTGTTCCCAAGAAGAGGAGAGCTGGAGAAAACATTTGTCTAGTACAGTTGTTTGCAGCAGCAACACAAGTCAAGTATGTCACCTGTGTGTAGCGCTCCGCTTTATGCATATTCATAACTTTCCCCCGTCTCAGAATATAGAGCACAAACACACACAGAGAGAGAAAGCAGCATACATACCATTTCTCTACTCTTACTTCTTCTCTCTACTTCACATCCTTTTTGTACTGGGGTGTTTGTACTATACAGAAAGTAAATTTAGTTTTGCTACTGCAGGGAAGAAAGTGAATGTGGGGTAGTGACTAAAAAGAGGAGAAAGGACTGAAGCAAAATAGTTTTTTGTTTTTTTTTAATGCAAGAAGTTTCATTTCTTGAAATAATGACAAAAAGCTTTTCACTAAATTACAGTGTGTAGTTGTCCTCTTCGCTTTGCAAATGCATAAAGAAATGTATCTGTGGTCCCTCTCAGTCATGTGTTTATAGGCAGCTTGTATTTCTCCGGCCACTGTGTCCTTGGCCTGGTGTTTTTGTCGAGCAACCAAGAGTTTCAGAGCAGGAAGTGTGCACTGTGCCTAAACAAACTGTGTGCAAAAAGCAGCAGCCCACTGAGCTTGTGAAGCAGGCTCTATGTTTTTATCCAAGGCAGCATAATAATAAGATGCTGTTCAAAATCCCAGAAAACATGTCAGCTGAAATGCATTATTGTGCAATGTGTCCATGCTCCATACTGGCAATTTCAGAAAGATGACCTGTGTGGAGGAATCTGGTTGCTGGACATTTCCGTGGTTTTCTTCAGCGGGAAAGTGAAAAATGTAAACTGTCTGCTCAGAGAACAGGAAGAAAGAAGTGTTTCTAAAGCAGCAGTTCTGAAATGCTATTCACATCTTTTGAAGTATTTAACTAAAGGCAAAGTTCTTTGAATGACTCAGCTCTGACAGCATTCCCCATGATGCCTTAGGCACCAAGTTTGACCTGGTGCACATGCAGAAGCAGGAGTTGTCCAACCTGCACACTTGGAAAACCCATTCATTATAGGAGCCTACTTGTCTTCCCCACTGACCCAAAACTGGTGTCCAGTTGTGGCTACAGGGCCACAATTAGACACAAAAAGCCACAATTAACATTTTTTGTATGAATTTCCTGGACATTGCATGGGTGTCTTGTCTAGAAGTCATATGAACGTCAATAAACCAAAAAATTAAAAAAATGTGACTCCACCTCGAATCAAATCCACATTAACATGCACAAAATAACCTCTGAAATACGTTAAAGGAGACATATCATGCTTTTAAATCCTTCCTTTTTACATATAAATCATACAGTTGTGGTCTATACAACGCGGAACTGCAATGCTTGGGTCTGAATTCCTCATTATTATAGCTCCACAGGCCCCTTTTCAACCCCTTTTCTGATGTGCTTCTGAGAGCAACTCGTTTTGGGGCGGTCTCTTCAAATGCAAATGAGACACTTCATACCCCTCCTCCTCTCCAGGTTGCAGAGGTGATACTCGGTTCAACGTCACCCTGTTCGGCCATCTTTGTAGTTTGATAGAACAGATACAATTATCTAGCGGCGCAGAAACTTTATATTCACACATTATTTACAAAATGTCAACAACGGAAGATTTGTCCATCCAGCCATACATGTTGGAGCCAGAGTCGGACCCGGCGGAGCGAGATGAAAATGACGATGATGCAGCTGCAGAACAACGTCTTCATATGGATGTAACGCAATGGTGTGTTACTATATTTACACTAACTTCTCCATCCATGCCCACTACTACAATACTGCCTGTATTACAACGACTATTTAACACAGAAGTTACATTATAATCTAAAACGAGCACACAGCGCTAACATATGAAGACGGTGCAACTGCTAATGCTAACAAAACAATGACAGGGACGTCTTATCATCACACTTTTTAGCGTTATATACAGCTTACCGAAGTGCTCTGTTCGTTGTCTCCATAGATAGAAGGAACTGACCGCTCAATCAGACCAAGTCTTTCGGCAAATCCTTCTTTATACTGGCGGAGGTTGCTGAAGCAGTCGTCCTTAAAGTGCTTCGCGCACACAAAAATGACCTTACCCACAGATGTGGATACATTTCTGTGAAAAATAAAACTCAACCAGGCACTTCGAAAAGGTTCTGATGCTGGGAGACGGTGTAACGAAGCTTGTGGGTTACTACATCCAACAACCGAACATTTCGACTTATCCTCTCGTAACTTCGGTTGGACTACAAAATCGCAGCGAGAAACAAAAATGGCGGATTGCTCGAAATGTCGATGTCCTAATTTGGCAGTTCCGCCGAGAATACTGTGACGTCATTGTTCAAAAAACGTAATAGAGAATAGAAAAATCGAAACCGATCGCAAAATATGACCAAAACAGAATATAAAGATATCAACGGAGCACCTGAAGAGACTACTTTGAACTTTTCTGTACTTCTAAACACTCTAAATATACAACAAAATGCATTTAAGGGCTAAAAAAGTGGATTTAGCATGATATGTCCCCTTTAACACGCATCAACAAACCGATAATTGACACCAAACTTGCATGACCATCAGAGATCCAGTTCTCAGCACTGTGCTGAATATTAATAATACAGTTTATCGACATTACCATCAGACAGAAGCCACCAGACATGGTCCCCCAGCTTAGTTTTCTTAGGAAATCCGAAATTTATGAGGTTTCCCAGCGCCCCCACATTTCAATGGTGAGGACAAGAACTGCATGCAGGCTGGCAACTTTATGAAAGTGAAAGAGTCACCCTCATGCATAAATAAAAATAAATAAAAACAGCCTAATTTAACACATGATCATGACAAAACTGAAAACAAATTTTAGAAAAACTAAAGGAAATGCATAGGAAATAACTGTGTTTCACCAATATTTTAGAGACCCCCCAAAATTTCACAAATCATGTTTTTTTTTTTTTTTTGGAGGGGGGGGGGGGGTCCTGTCTCATTAAGGGTGGGCTGAGCCCCCCCGGCCCCCTGTTGTTCGCACCCTTTCCAGCATGTATAAATATGAATGTGAAATGTATTTATTTATTGTGTGCTATTCTTTCTTAGTTTTTATTAGTACGACCAGCGGAAGAATAAATAGATCCTTTTCAGGAAACAATAAACGGCTGAGTAATTAAATTTAAATTCATCTTCAAACTCAAAATAGCTTGACCACGTTTGCCTAAAAAATTAAAACGTTTATAAAGTGTGAATACAGACTTCTTTCACGACTAGAATGGATTATTAAAGGTGGATATTTGTTTGCTGAAGTATGGATCATATCAATCCGCACTTAATTGATTGACCCAGAGTCAACGGCCACAGTTAAACCAGGTGAAACTAATTGAAATATAATCTGTGTCCCACTGTCACACTGTGACTGGTGCTACAGAGAATGGTAAGAGCGTCGTTTTTTTCTTTTCTTGTTTTTTTTTTTTTTTTAGTGAGGCATGAACATGCGACAAACGAGTGCGTAAAGCATGCCGTGAGAGTTTTAGGTCTGGACTTTGCAGCTGGCAGAAACACGCGCACTTACGCTAATTCTAAGAAGAATTTAGAAACGCCAAAGAAAGACGGAGAAAGAAGAGGTCAAACGGATCTTCCAGGCCAACATTTGGACAACACAAATCTTTTTCAGCCCTGAAAAAGCAATCAGCAGGCGGTAAGTCCAGTCTAATCACACCCATGCGTACATCACCCAGGTCAGCGTTTCGTGACGATGACTTCTGTGATAACATCCTGTACACTTGTATTTATTGTTTGCTTGAATGTAGTTGTTAGTGAGATTCCAGTCGCTCAGCACCATGGACAGGGCTTTCATCCACTCTCACCATAAGAGCCTGTATGGGCGGAGTAGATTTGATGAGTATTTTCAATTAACTAACACAGGGATATATGAAGAACCCAAAAATGATATAAATGTTGGCGTGGATATTTTGACAAGTAACTGAAAATCATTTATATTTGTGTCAAAGCTTTATTTGGAATATTTTTATTCTGATTTATTTGTGCATTTCCACATTTGTGTGTTTATCCTATACGCATTTATACAATTCATTTATACATTCACACACACACACACACACATATATATATATATATATATATATATATAGTGTACTGTATAGGTGGTCCGAATATCAGACAAAAGCTGAATTAATTACAGCTGTAGAAGTCTCATCTTGGTTTTATTTTTCTTACATTTCAATTTGATCTCAGAGCAAGTAGAGATTATTGCTCTACCATAGGCACAAGTCAATATTTCTGCATGTGTTTTTTTTTAGATGCAAAAACGTTTAAAAGTGTGAAGGACCGCTCACAGGGCAGTGTGTATATACTCCAGAATAGACAGAGAACTCAACATATTGCTACAAAGGTGTGAATAAGGACCTGCAGGGAAACATCTACCCAACAAAAACGGAAGAGAGAGGACATATTGAGGACTGAACGGGAATAGTCACAAAATGTGTTTTTCACAAAACTTTTGTATTTCCACATGGGGATATATCATCCATTATGTATGTATTTTAACTTTATGTCACTTTATGTTGTTTATTTGTAAGCCCAATCTGTATGCTGTGGCTCTTTGTAGTACCACCGTAAGTTTTGCGGCTCTTGTTCTCTGACTGGTTGGCCACCCCTGATCTAGATCAACGCTTATCTAGACGCTGTTTATTTTACTCCAGCTATGGCTCACTTTCTATAGCTATCATGAATGGTAAATTGGACTGTGTTTCATTGACAAGTGATTTCCAGTTGGAACGTCTTCTACCAGAACAATGCACAGTACAATTTTTACTTCAACTTCAAAGATACAACTAAGACCTTCATGTGACACCAACCTCTCCCGTTCATGCAACTCTCTGCTGTCAATCCGTGTGGTGGAAGTGAAGGCAGCTAAACAGGGTTTTCGACTCCTACAGATGCATTGTCGACATTTGTTATTTGTTTTGTTGAATTCCTGTCCCACTTTACAGAACCAGAAAACCTCAAACACGGGCAAGGTCACTCTTTTATTGTTACAGTGTCTCGCTGTTGGTTTGGCCATCTCCAACATGTGTGCAGTACTTAATGGAATCACGTTACTTCGCTGGCTATTCTTTGTGCCATGTAGTGGGGTCACCGCTGCGTAGAAGGGGGACAAGTGGGTGTGCTAGATGAAGAAGATGAAGCACGGCTGAGCAAAGGATTTTTATTAAAATAATGGTTTTCAAATATCTTTTTCCAAATAATATGACTTTGCCTCATGGACCACTAGAGGGAGCTCAGACCACAATTTGACAATTAATAACTGGGTCACAACAAGCATGCTAGGTTGAAGTTTTCTCTTTGATCAGACGAAAAAAGATTTTTAGCGACACGGAAATTGTATAGTCCTGTGATGGAAAAATATCTTATAAGCAATTGCCCATCATCTAAGAACAGCTTTGAGATGGAAGCACCTATTAACTGTTTAAAATTTTGGCTTGGACGAATTATTGGTGGTTTCAGTGTTCACGCATATATAGACATCAACTTGATATTGTTTGCCAACTTAACACTTATAAATTGTAAATGGACTTCACTTATATAACGCCTTTCAGCTGCGTGAGGTGGGAGCAATGGGAGCAGTTTGGGGGTTCAGTGTCTTGCCCAAGGACACTTTGGGATGTGGACAGGTGGAGATGGAAATCGAACCTCTCTACCAACCGAGCCACGCCACCCCACATATAATGATAGAAATTTGGAAATACAGAAACTGATAAACAAATACCTAAAAGAAATGTGGAAATTAGTTCATAAATGAAAGATTTTAAAGTATGAATAAGTGAATACATGTTAAAATAGAAATAAATTAATACCGAGGTGTGGAATGCATAGACACATATGTACATGTAGAAATATATATCAAAAAAATACATTCCAATGTTTTTATTTTTTCATTTTCTTTACATTAAAAGTATGTTATGAGTCTGTATCATGTAACTCTCCCTAACATTATCTTCCCACCTAATAATTTGTACTGTGCTATGCTCGGTTTTGTAAGGGAGCACTAGCAAACACTTTCTACTTGTTGTCTTTTTATAGCTCATGAATAATGTCTTGACAAGTAATTGATATATTTCTGTTAAAACTATTACATGAAATGTCTGCAGGCTGAAGGAAAAATCATACAAACCATATAGACATGCAGCATTGATGACATGCAGTATGTCTATGAGAGAGAGAGAGAGAGAGAGAGAGAGAGAGAGAGAGAGAGAGAGAGAGAGAGAGAGAGAGAACCTAACTCCACCATGCAGTATACGGTGAAGGGTCATGGGAGTGTTTCTCTTGCTGCGTGTTTGATTTAGTTTAGTTTACAACAGATGGGCCTACTGTGACCCACACATAAATGCAACCCTCAGTCCCTACCAAATGCACACGTGCACACATGCATGCACACATGCACGAATCCATGCGCAAACAAACACACTTGACAGTACAGATCATAGTTTTCATTACACTTATAGTAGGATGCTTCATGTAAAGACAACCAGTTACATAGTTCTAGCAAAATGTAGTCAAAACCCATATACTAAATCAGTCTTATCAGCATCACTTGTTGTCTTTGTCATCCTTGTCTTTGCTCAGTCAAAGCCTGCAGACAGTTTGCAATATGCTCGACTGTTAACCTGTGATTATTTTACTAGACTGATCCCACTTGTAATGACTCACATCAGTTGTCCTGAACATGAGAGAGCAAGCATTGCTGGTGTGAGTTTATGAACTTGGCTGAGTCAGGTTCAGGAGATCTAAATCTCTATCTGATAAATGGATATTGGTTTGATATGTGATATTGTGAGATACATAGTGATATGATTTTGGATTTAGGGGCTAGATGCTTTTACAAGAAGAGTGTAGCACTCTTGAAATGGCATTTTGCATATTTCATTGTAACATACTGGGATTTCTTTGGCCAGTTGTATTAATTTGGCTTCATTGAACTCATGGCAATGGCCTTTACTCCAGAGACATGGAAGAGGGTCGGCATGGGTGCCATGCAGAGGTAGTTTGTGTGGAACATAGACACGCTATGACAGTTCGTGGACTCACAGGGGGAGTGGTAGCTCACACATCTACTCTGTCACTCACGGTCAGTGTGGGTCAATTGGAAAGGAAACCAAAACTGTAGCTGGGGTGTAAAAGAAAATGCAGGATGCACTTTAAAGAAAAAAGTGAGGCGAGTATCAGGAAAATAACAATGGGGGACATAATTGAGGATATTGAAAAAAACAAACAAAAAAAAGCAATGTAAGAAATAGAAAATTAAAAGAAAAGATGCAGAATGTTACATTTTGCATATTATCCATTTGAAAACACTTTCTTTCTGTCCCCACTTCTTTTTACTGTAGTTTAACAAGTAGATTTTCACTTGGATTGAGATCTGGTATTTGCATAGTTCACACTTCTCTCATACTCATCAAACATTTCACTGACCTCTCATCCTCTATAATTGGATTAGAGCATATCTCTGAATGTATACTGTGAACTCATCTTGTCCTTGGTGACTTGTTTCTGCTTTCCTGCTGTTCTGCACTGGAAGCTTTAATAGAGTAAGTAATAATCCCACCAGAGTCCCATTTGTGCTTTCATTCTTTTGGATTGATGAATAAGAGTGTCCTTCTGCCATGAGCACTGAATAAACTGAAAAGATTGATGCATGTTTTTTGGGGTTTCTTTATCCACCAAGAATACAGTTACATTCAGGATGCCTTGCACTGGGATGTTTTTAGTTTGTGACATGATCCTACACCAAGCTACACCAAGACACCTGCCAGAATCCAAAACTGGATTTGTTAGTTAGACCTATGAAACATGTGTCAAAACTTAAACACTAAAAAAATATTCTCCTCGTTCATCAACAGACACAATTTAAACTGGATCAGCAGTTAATCGGTGTATTGATAGTTCATGGTCAATAGCTGTTCACATTCTTTAGTTTCCATTGAGTTATATGCACTCTAGTGGCATTTCTTAACTCTTTTTGTTGTGTTCATTGTCATGTACTCTTACTCATACAGCTTTCTTTCTTTCTTTCTTTCTTTCTTTCTTTCTTTCTTTCTTTCTTTCTATTCTTTTCTTCTTTCATCTGCTCGGTTCTATCTGCCCTCTGTCACAAACCTTCCCTTATTAGAGAAAGAGAGAGAAACAGAACGATGGAGAGCAGAGGAGAAACTAGAAAGAGGGAGTGTGGAAAGAAATAGAAAGCAAATTTTGCTTGTCAGGGTGTGTGTGTGTGTGTGTGTGTGTGTGTGAGAGACAGAGAGAGAGAGAGGCACAGAGTGAAAGCGAGGGATTTTTGCTTATCGGACAGGAAGTGGATCTCTTACAATAGCATTCTGACGTTTTCCCTTCTCTAATGTGGAAAATGTTAAGATTCACATTCCAGATACCATGTGCTCTCTCTCTCTCTCTCTCTCTCTCTCTCTCTCTCTCTCTCTCTCTCTCTCTCTCTCTCTCTCTCTCTCACATCACAGCGGTGTAGATAAGATGCAGCTGCTGTGTTGGAGACAAAATCACTGAGTCAGCCACATGTATTCACCGACTTGAGACAATCACTAATTCACACTAGAACAAAATCACACACACAGTCACTCACAAATATATACAATCATACATGAGACATACATTACATTGGCTTTTATATTTAGTATTCGGCTAAAGCACTGAAACACAGATGCAGAGAGAGAGGGTTAGGAAAGAGAGAAAAAAAAATGTTTTTATAGACAGAACTGAGTTTGAGACAAGGAAGATGAAGTTGAGAATCAAAACAAGATCATTTTTAGGTGGGAAAATGTTTTAAGATAAGAGAAATTAGAAATCAGAAATGAACACAGGTAATGAGACTGCATTATCCCGCAATAGTATAAACATCCTCTCAAGTGGTGCTTTATGAGTGTGATATGTGATTTGTAATTAGTTAGACATATCTGAAGTTGCATGTCAGGCCAACAGCGGTTATAAACTTTATGACTGTCAATTTTGAAAGTGACAAGTAAAACAACAGTCTTGGATTAAATGTATGAGTACATGTTCATGTGATTTTAAAAACAGATTGTTAAAACAAACATGGCATGAGCCTAAAGATATTTATTGAGCAGGAATTAGATGCAGTAGATGGTTTCAGAGGTTTTTATTTTAATTATATTTTCAGTATTGCTCCTAAGTCCTAGATTTATGTAGCTATACCTGTTTCTTTTTTTAACCTGGACTATACTTCAATGTACTGCACTATTAGGATTCTTGTTGACAAAGAAATTTTAATAAATTTTTGATGTTGAAATAATCAAAGTGTGATGATATCCAATGATTGTTTCAGTATTGCAGGTAAGGTATTCACTGATTAAGGAAGACATTTTCTGTGGAGTTTACTTGTTCTCCCACAGTCCAGAAACATGCATGTGAGGCCAATCAGTGAATCTTAATTACTGGTGTAAATATTGTTTTTGAGGAGCATGCTGGATTGACTCCAGGAAAAGTAGCTGTACTTGTTATAGCTAATGGAGTTCAAAATAAATACAAATACAAATAATAGAGAAATCACAAAAAGACCATGCAAGCCCTTCCGCCACAACAAGGCCACAGTCAGGGAAGGGGGATTATCGCCGATAATCGAGGGGGCATCGGAGTTTTCTAAGCCAGTCTACATGTGTTTTGTGGACTTAGAGAAGGCATGCGACTGTATCCCCTGAGATGTCTTGTGGGAGGAACTCAGGGAGTACAGAGCACCAGAACCCGCTGCTGAGGGCAATCTGGTCTTTGTACTCCCGTTGTGAGAGCTGCATCCATATACTCGGCACCAAGATGGACTTGTTCACAGTGGGTACTGGACTCCGCCAGGGCTGCGCCTTGTCACCCCTTTTGTTTCATTTTCATGTACAGGGTATCCAGGTGCAGCCAGGGGCAGGAAGGCATCATGTGGAGAGGCCGGAAGGTGATGTCTCTACGGCGTCACTTGAAGGTGGTGAAACATTTGAGAGACGGATCAGCACCTCCAATTCTGAGTCCATGACCTTCTCACGGAAAAGGATGGCATGCCCTCTCCAGGTAGTGGGGGTGGACCTTCCCTGGGTGGGGGTGGACCTTCCCCGGGTGGAGGAGTTAAAGTATCTCTGGGTCTTATTCAAGAGTGATGAGAGGAGGGATGGTGAGATCGGCCAGGGGTTTGGACAGGCGGCTGCATTAATACACTCACTGTACTGGACTGTTGTGGTGAAGAGGGAGCTGAGCTATAAAGCAAAGCTTTATACTGTTTACCGGTCAGTCTACATCCCCACCCTCACCTATGGTAATGAACTTTGGGTCATGACCGAAAGGATGAGACCGCGGGTGCAAGCCACATGAATGGTGCATGAATGGTGGTGGTGGTCTTAGCTGCTGTAGGCGCGAAATGGCAGCCAAGCCTCTGTCAGCATGCCCCACGGCAGCTGTGGCTACAACGTAGCTTACCACCACTGGTTTGACTGGTGGGAAAGAATAATGGTTTCTGTATGTGCTTTGAGTCACCTCAAAAAAAGCGCTATATAAATCCAAGCCATTATTATTATTGTTGAATAGACATCATAATGAGAAAACATCTTTTTAAGGTTTGACAGTTTGTTAGGCAACTAGATGGTGTAACAGTGAAATAAAGGTATGATGCAAGAGTAAAGTTGTGTCAGAGATGATGAGGAGTAGCAAGACAGAAACACTGACAGGCTGACAGTGAGCTGGAGAGACGAGAGAGAGACGAGACAGAGACGAGAGAGAGACGAGAGAGAGACGGAGAGCGAGAATGCCCAAGAAAAGTGTTGCTCAGACTCCTACTTTCCATCTCAGTGGACGATCCCACTCTAGTCTAGAGCTGTTAAAATGTTTACTGTGTGTGTGTGTGTGTGTGTGCGCGTGTGTGTGAGTGTGCGTGTGCGCGTGTGTGTGTGAGTGTGCGTGTGCGCGCGCGCGTGCGTGCGTGCGTGCGTGCGTGCGTGCGTGCGTGCGTGCGTGCGTGCGTGCGTGCGTGCGTGCGTGGAGAACAGCAGATCAACTCAGTTGTGAGATACAATCATCACTTATACAAGTACAGTTTCCATTAATGTTTGTTTTCTTGTCACACACCAAAAAAAAACACTTTAGTGTGCCAAACAGGTGCCCCATGCTGTTGAATTTTGAAAATTTTACTATTCCGAAAGTTTTGTAAACATTTGTGAGACTGGAAAACAAATAGACATGATTAAAGTATGTTACTTGTTTATGTAAAGTTAGTCGGATGATTACATGTCATTTTTATCAAGTCAGACAAATGGCATCCTGATCTAGTTACTGTCTACTTTTTGATAGAATTTTTTTTTTGAATGAGCTCCTTTTTTATTGCTATTTTTAATACTTTGAAACCTCTTATGTCCGATTGTCGGTTCAAACTTAAAAAGTATGTGGCCAAGGGAACTCAACAAAGTAAATCAACAAGCAGAATTTACCTACAAAAGCCAAGAAAGGCTTCAGCTGAGTGGTGTTCCCTTTTACCTGTGATGAAAGAGAGATCAGATTTTTATATGTACCACAGTGGGGCTCACTATTGTCTGACTGATGAACAAACAGTCGGGCCATCCCCAAATCCCAGTTGGCATTTACAGACACACACACACACACACACACACACACACACACACACACACACACACACACACACACACACACACACACATACAGAAAAATCCCACTGTGTGTGTGAACAAACAGAGGATGAAAGGCAAGACAGCGAGGGGAAGAGCACATATAAAGAGCTGCTGTTTTATTAATGAACCTGGAAACAGGCTTGGGATTCTCAGGATAAGTGTGTGCGTGTTTGTGCATGCGTGCGTGCGTGCGTGCGTGCGTGCGTGCGTGCGTGCGTGCGTGCGTGTCTTTGGGTACCCACACAACAACAGAAACCATGATGCGTACCTGGACTGTATTGACACACACACACTCACACACGCACACACACACACACACACACACGCACACACACACACACACACACACACACACACACACACACACACACACACACACACACACACACACACACACACACACACACACACACACACACACACACACACACACACACACACACAGTCTCTAATAAATTCACCCTAATTCATTCTCTCTTTTCTCTGGGGAAGAGCCAGCAGTTTGCCTGATCCAAGGAAGCTTCACGTTACCTTCACTAAATAATTGATGCTCGCTCTCTCTCTCTCTCTCTCTCTCTCTCTCTCTCTCTCTCTCTCTCTCTCTCTCTCTCTCTCTCTCTCTCTCTCTCTCTCTCTCTCTCTCTCTCTCTCTCTCTCTCTCTCTGTCTTGTCTCTCTCTGAGTTACACTCACTTGCTCCTCCTTTGCTCAGTGTTTCTGTTTTCTTTTTTTTTTTTGTCTGGTTAAATTTTTATTAAATTTTTAGTCTTTTAGTCTTTTTTTCCTGCTTCAGTGTTAATCTACACGCGCAACACACACACACACACACACACACACACACACACACACACACACACACACACACACACACACACACACAGAGAAGCTATAAAGGTGTTGGTCAGTTTTAAAAGAAGAGCCAGCAGTTTGGGAGATGTGTTATAAAAATTGTATTTTGCTAGAGTTTTGCCAAAGCCAGGTCCCCTGTGTACATGTGTGTGCATGGCCTATATTTCTGTTTGTGTGGGAGACAGAGAAGGACAGAGAGGGAGGTGGCTGAGAGGTTTTTTGGTGAGAGATCTTCTCAGGTCCTGATGTCCCCCTCAAGAATTGAAACTGGTGAAAAGTGTCTGCATCTAGATGCACAGTGTGCATCGAAATGATCTTGTGTGTATGCAAGTGCTTTCACTGTGTGTCTGCATCTGTGCATCTTGGAGGATGTGTTTATCTGTGTGGGGACCTTCTCTCCCCACTACCATAGGGACACGACCCCACTAACCAGGGGTTAAGTGCTCCTTCTCTCCTTCTCTAACATTCATCTTGTCTTCTCTCTCTCTCTCTCTCTCTCTCTCTCTCTCTCTGTCTCTCTCTCTGTCTCTCTCTCTCTCTCATTCAGACATGGTATTTCCATTTCTTTATTTCCTACCAATGCATTTCTCTCTTTCAATTTCTGTGTTTTGGCAGAAGGTTGTCTTCTGCAAACCAAATACAAATCTTTCACATATTGCATTTTGGTAAACTTGACCATTTTCAATTCCGTATAGATTCATTTTATAAAAGCACTTTTTTGTTTAACTTCAAAACAACTTTTTTTTTTCATAATTCACCTAGTGATATTGAAAGAGCAAGAGATCTGAGGAAAATAAGAGCTGTTTCACTTACTGATTCATGTACATTTAGATTTTCATAATCCAGTAACAACTTTTCCAATCCCATGGTTGGTGGTCCGATTCCTTATTGTGCCCTGATGATGCGTTCAAATGTTTTTGTGTGAGAAACGAAACCCCTAATTTGCTTTGCATACACCTTGCATGGTAGCTGTTGTATTTCTTGTTTGAATGTGAGAATAATCGTGTGTGTGTGTGTGTGTGTGTGTGTGTGTGTGTGTGTGTGTGTGTGTGTGTGTGTGTGTGTGTGTGTGTGTGTGTGTGTGTGTGTGTGTGTGTGTGTGTGTGTGTGTGTGTGTGTGTGTGTGTGTGTGTTTAAATTTTTTTTTAAATTGTGTTGAAACCGGGATTGCTGATCAGGTATTGAGAGTGGTATAACTTTAACAAGGCTGTCAGAAGACAGCAAATAACCGGCCTGAGTCAAAGTCACCAATCCAACTCGATGTTTCTGTATGTGTCATTCTGTGGAGTGGAATATACGCTGTGGCAAGCAGTAAAGTGAAATCCAAAGCAGCACTTGGTACAGCATGCGTGCAAGTCCGTGTGTATGTGTATGTGAGAGCCTGTTTTTTATGCTTGGTTCATAACTATGAGACTCAGAGAATCAAAAGGCCCTAATCCTTGCCATCAGAGACTTCCCAATACACACACACACACACACACACACACCAGCTTGCCCAGTGAACCATTATGGTGTGTGTGTGCGTGTGCGTGTGCGTGTGCGTGTGTGTGTGTGTGTGTGTGTGTGAGAGAGAGAGAGAGAGAGCGAGAGAGAGAGAGAGAGTTGCTGATGAGGGGATACCAGTCCTCCCATGACAGAGGTAATCCTGTTCAGTGGCAGGTCTGGATATTCCAACTCAAGTGTGTGTATGCGTGTTTCTCCTCTTGTGTCCCATAACAGCAGGTTATAGAGCCCAAATCTACTGTCTAGTTGTCTGCCTGCCACTGTGTCCGTAGTTTGTCTCTCTGCCAGTGTATCTGCTCTACTTTCTTTTCCCCATTGTGCCCAGAATTCTGTCCCACTGCACCGAGGCAAGTGGGACTATTCTGAGAGGACTGCTTGTAGCAATAACTCTAAAGAGTCTCTGCATACATACTCGGTACAGGAGTGTTCAGTGCTGAAGACTGCAGTTCTGATCCCATTAGCTGTCAAAGGTTGCAGATTAGGAAATTCCCATATGAGTCATTTTTAGAGTTGTTCTGTGGATTTTCACAAGAGACACTAGATTATAGGAGTTCCCTTTGTCATGGAGACATGTGCAGTTATGTTTGATTCTTATGTTCCCGGTTCTATTTTTCTCTAATGTCCTAGTGTTTACTGATTGAAATGTATTCTTATAAACCATGTTAAAGGAGACATATCATGCTTTTAAATCCTTCCTTTTTACATATAAATCATACAGTTGTGGTCTATACAACGCGAAACTGCAATGCTTGGGTCTGAATTCCTCATTATTAGAGCTCCACAGGCCCCTTTTCAACCCCTTTTCTGATGTGCTTCTGAGAGCAACTCGTTTTGGGGCGGTCTCTTCAAATGCAAATGAGACACTTCATACCCCTCCTCCTCTCCAGGTTGCAGAGGTGACACCCTGTTCGGCCATCTTTGTAGTTTGATAGAACAGATACAATTATCTAGCGGCGCAGAAACTTTATATTCACACATTATTTACAAAATGTCAACAACGGAAGATTTGTCCATCCAGCCATACATGTTGGAGCCAGAGTCGGACCCGGCGGAGCGAGATGAAAATGACGATGATGCAGCTGCAGAACAACGTCTTCATATGGATGTAACGCAATGCTGTGTTACTATATTTACACTAACTTCTCCATCCATGCCCACTACTACAATACTGCCTGTATTACAACGACTATTTAACACAGAAGTTACATTATAATCTAAAACGAGCACACAGCGCTAACATATGAAGACGGTGCAACTGCTAATGCTAACAAAACAATGACAGGGACGTCTTATCATCTCACTTTTTAGCGTTATATACAGCTTACCGAAGTGCTCTGTTCGTTGTCTCCATAGATAGAAGGAACTGATCGCTCAATCAGACCAAGTCTTTCGGCAAATCCTTCTTTATACTGGCGGAGGTTGTTGAAGCAGTCGTCCTTAAAGTGATTCGCGCACACAAAAATGACCTTACCCACAGATGTGGGTACATTTCTGTGAAAAATAAAACTCAACCAGGCACTTCGAAAAGGTTCTGATGCTGGGAGACGGTGTAACGAAGCTTGTGGGTTACTACATCCAACAACCGAACATTTGGACTTATCCTCTCGTAACTTCGGTTGGACTACAAAATCGCAGCGAGAAACAAAAATGGCGGATTGCTCGAAATGTCGATGTCCTAATTTGGCAGTTCCGCTGAGAATACTGTGACGTCATTGTTCAAAAAACGTAATAGAGAATAGAAAAATCGAAACCGATCGCAAAATATGACCAAAACAGAATATAAAGATATCAACGGAGCACCTGAAGAGACTACTTTGAACTTTTCTGTACTTCTAAACACTCTAAATATACAACAAAATGCATTTAAGGGCTAAAAAAGTGGATTTAGCATGATATGTCCCCTTTAAGTCACTACTAATGAAAAAAAAACTTTTGCCAGATGTTTTTAAACCTTAAAACATGAGGAAACTTGAGTTTAGTAGAAATTTACACAGTACAGTGATTAACACAGAAATGATAAAGTTCTCTTAAACAAACTGGTACTTAGGGTGTGCGATATGGGCAAAAAAAACACCAAAACACACACACACACATATATATATATATATATATATATATATATATATATATATATATATATATAGACACAAAGCTTCAGAACGGCAGCTCTTGTTTATCTTCTTAACACATGTTCATTCAAGAGACTCACAGTTAAACTCCAATATAGAGACATCAGATGGGTAAAGGTTCAGGTTTCCTCTCTTCTGAGGTAAATTGTACAGCAAATAAGTAACACATGCTTTTCACAGCAACAGTTTTCCGGTGTTTTCTGGTGTTTGTAATTTTGATAAGCTCATATCCAACACGGAATTAGAGCTCCACCCTTCCGAAAGCATGTGCGCTCCGCAGCAGGGGATACAGATTCTATTGGGGGGTGACTACTTTGGCACAACACCTGCTTATTTAGCAAATAACTTTATTTTGAGTGACGTCAGTCTGTTCAAAACAAAGCCATTTCCAAGCTACCGAGGTAAACCCACGTCTCGCCACTAAATCATCCTCTGAAGCTTTTGCTGAGACCAAAGATACCTGCATATTTATTTCCCGCATTCAAGACTCTCATCCGTGTGTTTTGTTGCCACCGACACTGCGCGTGGGAGAGAATGTTATCGCCGTGTGACTGAATCCTGCCCGCTGATTGGCTTCTGAGGGCACCGTTACCGTCTATGTGCCTTTCGTGTTTGTTTTCGAGGTAGTGTAAACAATCGATAATGTAAAATTACACATCGTCAAAACAACATTTACAATGCTATCGTAGACAATATATATCGCACACCTCTCACTGGTACATATAGGAGTTGGAAGTTATACATGCTGCTATTCTTATTAAACATTGTGTCCATTTCTGATTTTTAAGTATATGCGTGTAGGTGTTTTAATGTTTTTCTAAACCATGACACTTTAAAAACCCATGTGCATGCTTGCACATTGACATGGTTTGAGATATTTCTGTGTGTGTGAATGTGTATTTTTAGCTGTGCTCTCTGTTGTGTTTTGGGAGCATTACAGCGTCTGTTTTTCAGGACACCAGCGGGGGGCTAATGGAACAGCTTTGTTGGTTTAAAAGAATTACCAGCCTCCTTCGCCAACATCAACTCATAATCTGCTTTACTGGCACCACAAGGCTTACTGCCACACCACTGACAGTACCTACCAATACAAAAACACTCACACACAAATGGCGATCCGCTCAGCGGCACAAGATGCAAACTCTCTTGTGAAAACTGACTTGATGAAAAGGGAGAGGAAGATAAAGAAAGTGAGAAGGCAAAATACCAGTAAGACAATAAGAAAGGGAGAGAGGTATGAGGTGAAGCGACAGAAATGGAGGAGGGTGACAATGGAAGAGAGGGGGTGAGGCACTGGGGGACAGGGTGGGAGATGAGATGCTGCAGGGTTATCAGTGATTAACAGTTCCACCCTATAGTACGCTGCATTGGACATCAAAGAAGGAGCTGCTTTTTGTTTCCAGGCCTCGAGTACAACCCTGTTAGGAATGTGGTGCTAAACACACACACACACACACACACACACACACACACACACACACACACACACACACACACACACACACACACACACAGAACAGTGAAAGACTGAGGGAAGCAGTCAAGGCAAGATGGCAGCGATTGAAACAATAAGGAGGGTGGCTGTTAGTGTCAAGACAAACTTTAAAAGGATGATGGAAGAAAGTGTGGAAGAACATAGCAAATAGGATAACGGAAAGGAGAATCCACCCTATTAAAATTGATGAATTATATTGACTGTACAATTGCATTTGATTAACATTTCAATGAAAACACACTTTCAGAATCTTTGCTTAGCAGAGGGGGCTGCAAAGTGGTGTCGTGGCAACATTTTCAAAACAACCCACTCTCCATCTCTCTGTAAACAAGGAAAAACTTTTCTGGAACACACAATTCTGCGATCATTATCAAAGTGTTGCTGTGTGAAAGCGAATCCTCAAATCTCAGACAAAAGTCAAAGTGAAAACCTAATTGTTTGAGAATTCTCGATTCAGGCTTTTTTCCTTCTCAGGGAAATAATGTGAGACAGCAGCGTATGGAAGGAACAGTCAGGAGTAATGAAATATGTCCACCACAGAGGAAACTTGTGATCACTAGCTTTAAGGAGCCCAGTGTTAAGTGACGTCCAGAGGCCTCTGCCTCTGTATGCGCCCAGTGCTGCAAATTACAGTCCAGAAATCTGAAATTGATTATAATCGTGTGTGTGGTTTTCTCTCTGTGTTTGCCCTCTGATCCCTTGATGGACTGGCGGCCTGTCTAGTGTGTAGTCTAACCTCACAGATAGCCTGAATTGGATAAAGAGGTATAAAATATGGTAAGATGGTTACTACAGATATTCACTAGCACTTGCATTGTCTTTTTGATTAGATACTTGAACAAAGATCAAACAAGTATGAATCAAACTCTAACTTCAAATGTGGTCAAACTGAGGCAAAAAGGTTTTTTATATTGTATTAAAAAAAAGGACTATATCTAGAGATCAGCTGGTCATACTGTGACTGTGTGGGCTCATAATACAGTACATACTCCTGGCATTTTCCCTCTATTCTAACCAAATGCTAAAATAAGTGAATGAATCCTTTGGTGTGGGCGTACTTGTGGTGCTACCTGGACCCAAGCAAAACTAAAAAAAGAAGAAAAAGAACAACAGTTGTTTTGGCTCGTGTGGACAGGGCCTGTGAGCTTAGAGGGAACTGGACAGAGACCTACTTTTCAAGTCTTTGCACATCATGGTTTGGAAGGCCGCCTTCAATTCCCACGAATTGACCGTATTCATGAAGCAATTGCTCCAAAGTTTGTTTGTTTAAACTGAACTAAATATATCTAATGTGAACACATCTTGAGAAAAACAGCACCATCACACTTATAGGAGATTCTCTCCACATATCTTAATAACTTCATCTTCACCAATGGACCAAGAAGATGGACTTGACTAATTGTTTAAATGCTAGTTTATAAATACAACCTACAGAAAAACTGAGTGAATTCTTTCAGTACAGCCTCTCACACACATGGTTTCATACTGGCCCCCTCATATACACACATGCACGCTCTGAAGTAAAATGCTCCATCAAAGTACAAAAGTATATTGAGAGAAGGGGATGGGGAGAGAAAAAGAGAGAGGTCTGAGATCTGAGAGAAGAGGAGACGAGAACAATGGCTCTAAGTCTTGACAAACACTTAGACGAGGCCTTTAGACTAACACTTTGGAGCAGACATCTGCCTGCATACCAATAGCAAATACTGTCATTCCCCATCTAACTCAGAGGCTTTTGATGTTCTATTCGCAGAGATAGAGAGAAGGGAGGTGAATGAGGGGATGGAGGAGAGTGAGCGCAGTGAAGGGGATATGGGGAAACATGAAGGAATGATAAAAGGAAAAAAGGGGGAAGGAAGGAAAACAGGTTAGTCAATTAGAAAATGGAGCAAGACCTTTAATTTCTCAAAAAAATAAAAAAATATCATTGCTGTCCGACATCCATAGCCTCACTTTTTCCCTCTTTCCATCTCTTTGGTTCTTTGTTTCTTTTTATTTCCAACAAAATATAGACCACAGCAGTAAATATTAGTGTCAAAGACAAAAGAAAAGGGAAAAAAAGAAAAGTTGAGACATTCAATAAATCCGCATCTGCAGCATGATGGTGCATTTGAAATGCTCAGCATGTCCAATTGTCTCTTTCTAATGTGAGAAAATTACATTATTCCACTCAATTTGAATATTCCTGCCTTAGGTTTAATCTAGAGGTAACACAGTATGTCTTCACATTGTGGCAGTTTCATCCCCCTAAAAACCTGAAAACCACAAAGGTTAAGGTCAATGTTTGAAATATGAAGAAAACAATATGCCAAACACTTGGAAAAAACAGACCATTAAACTGTGTTAAATAGATAAACAACATATGGTAAAACTATTAAAATCAAATCCATCAAACAGAGAACATAATTATAAGGGTTAGTGCATATTTCACCATAGTAAAAGAAGTGTTGATCCAAATGTAATATTTAGATAAATCTATGTTTCTATCAAACAAGTCTCTGAAAAAAAATATCTGTGCAATCAACAGGGTGACAGTCAATATTAGGGCAACACTGCATATATACAGTTTATTGTAGTTATATTTATTGTAAGTTATATCTTACAAAGAAAAAGTAATATGAGAACATCAGCATAAAAGATTTCCCTCCTCCTTTCTCAAAACTCCAGCAATTGGTCTTTTTTTTTTATTTATTTCTGTGATGCTTATAGAGGCAAAAAGAAGGGGTATTCTAATATGGTTAACATGACTCCGTCAAAACCTTTTGAAATATGTTGCTCAAATTATAATATATTTGTATCTGATGTTCTATATGCCGTGCACCAATCAAATCCATATTTATTCATTGTGACCATTAAACTGGTTAATAAGCAATTCAAATCCAACCCAACCCTTTTTTTTTAATTGGGGCTGTAACCACAGTGACATACAAGCTATGATGACTGCATGTGTATACACATACCGTAAATGTATACCATTACCAACCACACCTCTTATCTCTCAAAGTGCACAGGCACTGGCACGCGCCATGAGATACACTGTCTCCACCGTACACACACCACTTACACACCCCACTGACACACACGCACAATCTCACAACCCATACAAGCTCCTCTGCAAGTTGATAAGTGTGTTAGGCGGCAGGGAGAAATTATTAATTATCAGGCTAATGGGCACCAGGCTGAGTTCTGCTTCATTAAGCTCTAACTGTTTGTCTGTGATTGTTTGTGTGTTTATGTATCAGAGGACAGGGGGACCTTTGAGTATTACAAAAAGAACAGGGGGGGTTGGAGTGCGATGGTGAGGTTGGGCACAACACTAATCACTCGTGGAAGCATACACATGCATGGAAATGTCAAAATAGGACTTCATGCGGTAGAACAATCTTGATACAGGATTACAAAACGATTGAGGTTGATGATCATGATAACTTTTGGCATTAGTTTCTGGACAGCAAGACTCTGGCGGTACAATAAATCTCCAAATTCTTGTTATTGCGCTATCAACATGAATATTGGAATAACAAGAAGCTGACTGAACTGTGATACATTCTGTTTCCATACACTATGCATCGACGCTTTGTAAATTCAAAATGACTCACTTTTAAAGGTGTGATCAATTTACAAAAAATGTACAGTTAAATTAAAAAAACTTGATTGACTGACATTAAAATAGCACTGTTATTGAGAATAACAATTATTAAAGTGCAAAATCCTTACTCTTCACTTGCGTTTGTTTTTATCACAAATTATATCATTACTGCAATACAAAACATCACATATGCGTCTAATCCGGTGAAGACGTAAAAATCTAAAAATAACTACAGTTAGGTGCAATCAGAGTCAGAACTGTTTGAGAAAGCTAGCGGACGGCGAGTCACAAGAAAAGTGTGATTAATCAAGATTAAGCTGCAAAATTGGAGCAAATATGTAATTCTTTTTTTTTTCTTATCAACCAGTAGAGAAAGAGCACTGTTATTTGCAAAAGCAAATGTCATAGCATAAAGACATTAACACCATAGACTGAAGTGTTTGTTTAATCCCCAATAAATACAGTATTTGGATGTATAAGTTGAAATGGGGTGACTTAGTAAAGAGAGACTGTGGATAACTTTGTTACTTGTGAGCAGAAGCATCTGCAGCTCAATGTGACAAAGACCAAGGAGCTGGTGTTGGACCTGAGGGGGAACAGGGGCTGTGTGACCTTCGTTTCCATCGAGGGGGAAAGTCTGGACATTATGGAGGAGTACAGATATATGAGAGTGCATGAAGACAATAAAGTGGACTGAACTAGAAATGGCAACACTATCTCGAGTAAAGGCCAGAGCCATCTCCATTTTCTGAGGGAGCTGAAGTCCCTCAGCATCTGCCTGCGTGAAGGTGTTCTATGAGTCTGAGGTGGTGAGTGCAGTCCTCTACACTGTTGCCCGCTGACAGTGGTAGGCTCAACACACTCCTGGTGTGGAGATATTCCCGGGATCATTACGTTATGGAACGCGCACGGGAGTGAACCCAGAGTGTAGTATGGATAGAATCATGTGCTCATGGTCTGCAGATCCGCCTTGCGGAGAGCATTGGGAGGCTTTAGAAAGGCCAGTGACATTGTGAGGGCAGCGATGAGTTCTGCAGTGGTGGTCTCAGAGACGAGGACAAGGTCCAAACTGAGGTCTATCCTCAGCAATGTCCCCACCCCATGATGTCCTCTCCGGGTCACTTGTGGGTTTTTTCAGGTTGGATTTAGCATGGTCTTATATTATTAAGTATTAATAAAATAATAAGTATATACAGTATTGCATGAAATATTGCTAATAATTACTGTTATTGATATGGGAAAAAAGATTGTGATAACCATTTTCACTAAATGACCTAGGTATACTACTTTATGTTAAGTTATATAATAACTATACTAACTGTTTGTGGCCTCGCATAATACAAGTCTTCTTACTTACACAAGATTGCATCAACAGAAAGTGTCTGCTATGACCCTTCATAGCACTTGCTTATTTTAGTGAAAATTATGAACATTACCAGCTCACAAAGATCCAGAAAGTTTGATACTCCGTTTCCTCTCAGTATCAAAAGCCAATCAGTGCAACTTTCTATTCACCAGTAAGATGTGCCAACCAACATGATTGTGTTTTATGCAGTTGTGGTTACTACCGCCCCTGTTCTAATGCAGTTAGAACTCTATTGCTCAGAGGGTTGAGCTGGTTACAGTATGATAAATAAAACCAGCATAGACTATAATCTGTCTCACTCCCACAACGACAGATAAAACGGGAGTAGGGACAGAGGCAAAGAGAGGGTGAGACACTGGCAGATGTCAAAGAGAAAAAAGTTACACTTTGATTAGCATTTCCTTCGATGGGGCAGTGTGTTCACTCTCTTTATGAGAAAAGGCAATGGCACAATTGCTTTTGTTTTGATTGGTGGATGTCAGAAAAGAGGGCAGGTCAGATGTTCAGATTATGTAAATTACAGGTTTGTAACCCAGTTTTTAGACGTCAGTGAATTATTTCCGTAGTTTGTTTTATGAATTTATGTCTTTTAATCTCGATAAGTTTAAATTCAAAAACCCGAGTCAAAGTATCTTTGTGTGACAGTATATGACTGTTTGTATGTTTGTGGACAGGTGTGCTTCACTATTAATAGCAGTGACGGTAACATTAGCAGAGCCCAGGCTCAGTGGTTTGTCCCTATTGATTAGATAGCTGGCTAATGCACACACACACACACACACACACACACACACACACACACACACACACACACACACACACACACACACACACACACACACACACACACACACGACTACCACACTGCACTGCACTAATGAGAGTTGGTTAAGACCCCCTCGGAACAACCAACCTCCACTTTACCACTGAGTGACAGGGAGTGAGAGAAAGCTGCAACTCAGAGGGAGAATAAGTCAGACACCGAGAACATGAAGGGAAAAAATGAAAACATAAAAAAGAAAGTACGATAACATCAGACAAGTGATACCATAAATCCAATAGTGTGTGTGTGTGTGTGTGTGTGTGTGTGTGTGTGTGTGTGTGTGTGTGTGTGTGTGTGTGTGTGTGTGTGTGTGTGTGTGTGTGTGTGTGTGTGTGTGTGTGTGTGTGTGTGTGTGTGTGGTTAAAATGCCCCAAAGGGGTGTCCGCTTGCTGTCGATGTGTGTATCCCGACGTCTGGGTGTATGTGTGTGCTAGAATTACCCAGAATGCTTTAGCCATTGACTGGCTGGCTAATGGCGGTCTCTGTTTTCCTCTGATGGTCATTGACTAGGTCCCCTCATCAATATCTGTTTTTACAGCTCTTCTAGAGGTGTTTGTATGTGTGTAGTCTTGTGGTTGTGTGGTTGTAGTCTACTTATAAAAGAATGAAAGTAGTTCAAACATTAAAACTGCTGAGTTTAATGAATGAAAGAATCAGGGTTCACAAATTTTCTCTGATTTGTTCTGCTCAGAAGTACAATAAATGTAGACTGGGATGTGACTTTACTCAAATTTACTATTGCGCTTTCCTGTGAGAGGTCGTTTTAATCATGGTTTGCATATATAAATCAGATAATTGTTAGATTTCTTTTCAAATTAGTAAAATGGATGAGCTCGGAGCTTGCCAAAACTTTTAATTTGAAATGATGCTTTTGATACATTTATGTATTTTAGGCCCTGTTTCCACCGCAACGTTTCATGTGACAACACCTAATCCTGCATTTACACTGCAGCAGCAGACAGCAACAGCGTGAGGGCGCAGTTGTGAAAAAATACTTTGTTAAAACAGCTGCTTTAAATCTTTTCTTATGTTCATGTCAAAATTATACATTTATTATTAAACACTTTAATGCGTATTATCTGCATGAACAGAATGTCGAGATTGTTCTCTTAATATATTCCTCAAGTTACATTTCTGCAGAAAACCTGAACAGTGTGTCTGAATTATGAAGTTACACTATTGTTTCCCATGGGTTGAGTTGGTCTGAAACAAAGAACTCATGAACATCACATGGTCATAGTTTGAGCTGCATTGTCTTAAAGCTTGTTGGAGCCCTTGTTAGAACTTCCTCTTATTATTGAGGATTGACTTTGTAACGAGCCCATTGATGGTGAGCAGTGGATTACCATGGTACACCTGCTTCTTACAGTGACCGCTTGCCGCTGGGCAGTTTTACTGTGCTCTTCATTCTGAATGGGGAAGAGTCATCCGTCTGCTTTCACAGCTTTTTCTGAAGCTTGGCTGTACATGACACCGTTTTTGCTTTTTCTATTTATTGTGGATTGTGCAGTTTCATGAGCCATTTAGTCCATAGTAGTTTTCATCATCGTTGTATTACTTTTAGTTTGTTATTTTGTTTTACTTCAGACATTAATAATAACAAATAACGAGTACAATGAATCCAATGAAAATTAGACTTAGCATGCTGGAAAAGGGGTCCTTCCATCTCTCCAGTCACTTTTTTAGGCAATCACATACTCATGAACTTTCATGAACTCAAAGAACCACAAAGCAATCAACAACTAAACAAAATAGTAAATAAATAGACTGCAAAAAAACAACAGACACACGTATTCCAGTCTTCTTGTTCACTGTACCTGATGAACACCATTTGCTTGTACTGCTGTTTGAACTGCTTCATGGTGAGACTTTGGCTGCTCTACTTGCTCCACCGTTTCAATTCACAAACAGAAATAGTGATTGTTTTTGAATTTGTGTGTTGATATGGATGTTTAAAATTCAGTTTCCCTCTCAATTTATATACCCCTCTCTTTAAAAAAAAAAAAAAAAACAGTCTTGGAAGGTTACCTGGGAGTGACTTATTTGATGCTTTGTACGTGCATTGTGCTGTTTGAAAATGAACCAGATAAGTACATTTGAATGTTTTTGACTGTAAGAATAGTGGATTGGTGTAATCTCTGTAATCAGATTTGTGAATGATCCTCATGACCGTTTTCTGTAGTGTAGAGGGTGAATGTAATGCACATTTGTAGGTATTGCTCCGAATCCCTGCAGTTATTTAAATATGGTGATATTGGTGAACAGTAGAAAATGTGGAGTGAATTGTGGTCCATCCAGTATTACACTGAGACATTTCATTTACAAGTTCTTACTATGTCAATCCCATCTATTTGTATTATTGCAATAATATTTATTTGACAATTCCTAAATAGCATACATTTAAGTTTCATTTTAACTTCAGCAAGTATAGCTCAACCATTGAATGGTGGAACAAAATTTTCCCATAAATTTCAAACCGATTTTTTTCCAACATTGTTTGCATTTGTCCCAGGGGTCAGCAACATCATTTTTCTGGAGTCTGATATTGATTACAAAGTATGTCAATAGCACTTATTTTATATACATCTTCAATGTATCATCATTGAATGTATGAATTAGGACAAATGAACTATGTTCTGTTACACCACAATTATTATAATAGGCTTTATCATGCTTTTTTATTGGTTAGTTTCACACTAAAGTTTATAAATGAGGTGAAAGAGCCAGCTTTCAAAGAACTTGCTTTCACAACACATAGCACTTTGTTAGAGATAGGGTTCGTGATGAAGATTACTGGTGCATGGTGTACGTTCATCATTTGTTTTTCTTAAACTTTAAATTTTGACTATATATGCCAGGTGTGGCCAGGTGCATCTGCTCTCAAATTAAAGAGTAAAACTGGATTCATATTTTGCACCAGTGTTGAGGGACTGCAGAAAAACTTTAGCTTGAGATATGTAATGAAATGTTGTCAGTATACAGTACATGATGAGTTCTCTGCTCTCTCCTTCTTGAGGACATTCTGTTACACTGGCACGTGATTTCCTCTCCTCTCCTCTCTCTTCTTGGCTCCCCTACCTGTCTATTTTCCTCTATTTTCTCCCTCTGTTTTTCTCCCCCTACTGCTCTCCCCTCCGTTTGGAAAGGATTTGGTCTCACAGACACGCAGCAAGACTATCACCACTCCACCCAGGAGACCACTCATCTCTCCCTTCAACTCTCCCACCTCCCTTTCAACCTCCCTTCCTCCCTCTCTCCACCCATCTACCCATCTATCCATCCATCGATTGCCACTATTCCTGGACTTCTGTTATCCCACTCCTGGTCCAGGTCGGGTTTCCCCTTCCCTTCTCAACACGCAGCTGTGTGTGTGTGTGTGTGTGTGTGTGTGTGTGTGTGTGTGTGTGTGTGTGTGTGTGTGTGTGTGTGTGTGTGTGTGTGTGTGTGTGTGTGTGTGTGTGTGTGTGTGTTAACCTTTGTAAATCTCCCTGTCTTTTTAAGTGTCACATTTGATTTGGCTATCAAATCTTACAGGACAGTAAATCTTATTTATTCTACAAATCAAGGAACATTTTCACTGCAACAAATGATCACTGTTTATCCTTGAAAGATGTAATTGTATAATTAACATTCTGTAAATGTGTGACTCAATTCCACACTCATTAGCAGCAACAGTGCTCTTGTTGCCTGGTCACCTCTAAATGGCCTAAGTGGTTCAGGTATTGATTACCTATAAGAAATGGTCAATTTTATGGGAAAAGCTGAGTTAATCAATATCCTGATTACTCTGTTAAGAAGCCAGCCCTCAGCTCATGTGCTCATTCACCCAGTTCTTAACTGACTTTATTATCCACTGATCACTGTTAGATACAGTTGAAAGTATTTTACCGTGTTTATTAGAAACACATAACTGAAAGATGATGAGGAAATGGGGGAAAAGAAAGAAAAGTTACATATCTGATAAACCTCCCGGCACCAGAACAAAGAGGTAACAGTTGGAGGCACCAGGACAGTTGGGAGTGATGAGTGGTGGTCTCGAGGATGGAGATATGGCCATGGGGTCTGAGGTTCGCCGGTTCCAGATGTTGCACCATGTTTGCTCAGTGCTCCTACAAGTAGAATAGATCAAATAAGTTTGGACGTTCCCAGGTTTGAATCCTAGTAAGCCTGATCACTCCCTCTTTCCTTTCTCCAACTACGCCAATGAGCAGAAAGCAATAGCAAACAAGACATAGGTTGTGTGAGTTTCATGTCACAAGTTGTGAAAACAGAGATAACTTTGCTTTTAGAAAAGAAAATCTATTGAAATTTCCAATGGCAAAGTGTTGGTTTTTTCCTTCATTTCCTTCTTTTTTTAGAATTAGCAGACCTGCTGTGGGGATTATTCTTTTTCAATGTTCTCATGTCTCTCATGCTCCTATGTGAGTAGCAAGAAAAACATTTTGAACTTTGCTACTGTGTTTACACTGAGCTTGACCCATTTCTTCATAACATACCTAACATTGCATATATTGTTTGGATCAACTAGGAAAATACACCATGTCTGTACTTGCCTTGAGCTTCCCAGACAGTGCTATTGTAGCTCTCACACATGATGGGATACATACTCTCCAATTAGGCCTGGCCGATATATCATTTTTTTAGATTAATTTGAGTTTTTTGTTGCGGACGATTTAAAAAATAGGAAATGTGATTTCTTTTCTTGTCTTGCTACGGCTCACTTTTTGCCCCTGCGAGCTTCCGTAGCCCCCCCACCTTCTCTTAAAAAATGCACATACAGCAAAAAGATGGCTTCCCGCTAACGAGAGCCAGATGTTTGTTCCCAAAAAAGGAATTTTATCGTCAGTTGTCTGAAATTGGTTTGGGTTTGTTGCAATAGAGGTGCAACAAGTGAGAGCACGCTGCAAGGTTTGTCTGATGTCTGTTGCTACAAAAGGCAGCAGCACAACAAACTGATTCCAACATCTAAAACACAGGCCTCCAGCCTCAATACGTCTTCAGGTTAAGACATATTGAGAGAATTCCTTGTAATTGTTTTGGAAAATGGTGCAGCTATTAATGTGAATGTTAACAATTCAGTCTTCTTTCAAACTGCAGAATTTCTTTTTTTTTTTTTCTTTTTTAACAAAAGAACAGCTGGCACTTTGATTCCAGAAGGTAAATCGGGGTTTGTTTTGTTAAGTTTGATGACATAAAATCAAAACTTGTTTTGAGACATCTATGTCATTTGTACTTTTTGTTTTCTTTAAAAAATCGTGGGGGAAAAAAAAATCTGAAAAAATTGTAAATCACATTTTTTGTGAGAAAATCTGACATTTCATTTTTTGGCCATGTCGCCCAACCCCGTCTGCAATGTTTGTTTTTATGTGTGCCTGAACTCACCTCAGTAAGAGGATTACTTTTAAAAGCCTGGTAACTGATGCTATGGAGAAAGGTAAGAGAGACAGTGTCTCAGTTGATTAATGCACACAGAATGTGTTGCTTTTCTTCTTTTTTGAAGACTCTTGTAACTCAGCATATTAAATGACCATGTAGAAAGAAATCGTGAGAAAAAGCAATTCCCCAACCTCTCTCAGTTTACTTGTCCATGCATGTGCATTGTGAATTTGATTGTAATGATCCCAACATGATTTCTGCTGTTTATATTTTTATATTTATATGGATTGCAGGTGATTCGGCTAATTTAGGGCTTTCAAACAATCTAGTAGCATATTCAGTACTCTGCAAAGTGATTTAATTGATAAGTAACTGAAGCAGGGTGACTTGGTGAGACAGTGGTTTGTGCGGTCACCTCTCCACAAGAGGTTTGATTCCAGAACAGAGACTATCTGTGTGAACTTCCTCCCACAATAGAAAAGACATGTTTATTCACACATCTGTCCATATTTTTGTCATTTGTACACACTTCACAGAGATTAAAATCGCAGGGAAATGGAGCCAATGTTAAGGGTGCAGTCGTCATCACAGGGCCTCAATGAAAAACTAATGGCTGCTCAGTCGTTCATCCCCTCTACTGTTAAGCTCCTAAATGCAGACCACACCCATTTTAAATGAGTTTATCTGGAGGACATTATTTATTTATTGTCTATTTAGTGTTTTTTATTACTGCTTTTACTTTTTTATACTGTCTTGATTTTCTTTTTACCATATATGCACTTTTATCTAATCTGGTTTGACTTTTATATGTGGACTTATATATGTCCCCCTGTCCCATAATTAAATATCCTTGACAGACTAATTGATTATTTATACTTTACATATTTATTTATGTTGTGAATATAAATTAATGTACAATTAGAAACTACAAATGAATTGCCCCTTGTGGGATAAATAAAGTTGTCTGAACTGAACTGAACTGAAAAGAGATGGTTACGAGGTTATTTTGATCACTTTTGATTGGCTCCATGAATGATTAGGTTTCATAGTTCGCCCTATGAGATACTGTTGTCCATCATGTACCCAACATTTTGCCCAAGGTCTAGGTTTAGAAAGATTGGTGAAAGTACAGTATAAGTTTATTTAGAGTACATATTTGAAAACAGTGCACTTTGTTGTATATGTGAAATCCTGACGATCAATGTGGAAATATTTGCAGTAAAGGAGGGAAGGTGGCACCATTAATGTCTTGAGGTATATTTCAACCTACAATATGGGGAAATGTAGGACAAACATTACATTACTGAGATACCAACCTGTAAAAACTAACAACAGAACCTTAATGTTTTAAATATTCTGTGTCATTGGACCAAGTCCTCTGTGTCTGCATTAGTGTCCATGTCTTTGCTCGAGCACTAGATTGAATGCACTTCCACATACCTCTATGGAAATGAAGTCCTTCACACACACACACACACACACACACACACACACACACACACACACACACACACACACACACACACACACACACACACACACACACACACACACACACACACACACACACACACTAGCTCTAAAGTATGAATATTTCACTATATCTAAGTCCTTTTACCTTGGAATGACCTGATTGTCCCACCGTGTGTGTGTGTGTGTGTGTGTGTGTGTGTGTGTGTGTGTGTGTGTGTGTGTGTGTGTGTGTGTGTGTGTGTGTGTGTGTGTGTGTGTGTGTGTGTGTGTGTGTGTGTGTGTGTGTGTGTGTGTGTGTGTGTGAGAGTGAAAGAGAGAATGTGTGTCAAGCTCATGACTGCTACAAGCAGTTCCCTTTAATTGAGGTCCTGACGCCTCAAGCAAAATGCTTGGGAGAAAGATAAAACCTCCACAGTGGTTGGTAGAGGTGCATGCACACACACACACACACACACACACACACACACACACACACACACACACACACACACACACACACACACACACACTTTTGCAAACTAACACAATGTTGACCTTATAAAGTAAATAAATAAAAGTTGCATATCAGGCAGTCCGTACTGATAATGATGCAGGTTATTTGCTGAGCATGAACAGACGATGAATGCATAATTGTTGTTTTGGTTATTAGTTGTATTTCACACTTTCATCAATACCTACAGTTTTCAGATATGGTAAAACCTGATTCCAGTAGACTCAAAATTCACAATAAATGTTTGACACGTATGAATCCGTTGGGATATTATCAAAATTTACTGCGCTGGTCAAAAATACATTGTGTAGCAAAAATATTACCACAAAAGACTGCCGGTTTTAAAGCCATGGCTCATAGATTATGTGGCTCAGATGAGTGTCATCCACTGATTCTACTCATGAATTAACATTTTGGCAATAAAGGATAAAGATTTTAATCTCATGACAAACCTGCTCGTGATGAAGCACCACTTGTCTTACTGAATTTCATGTGGTAATAGAGCACGCCCACTTGACATTTGTATTGGATTTCTGCTGTAATTGGACAGCTTATTTAACTGTATTATGAAATGTGACTTTATTAACCATGTCAACTACAGGCCACCACAACTTAACGGTTAGGAGCTGTAGTCCTGTATGGACTTTGCCAATGTGCTCTCATGTTCTATTATTTAACTACAGACTTCAGCAGAGGTTGATATATAGATCAACCTCTGTCACTACAGCGTTGTCTATTTTATTTTTACCCCTACAATTTTTAATAC